>NW_015539848.1:50973-57936 GCF_001515605.1 Sinocyclocheilus anshuiensis
TAACAGTGATGGCAAACCCTCCAGGGAACCAACCCTCGGGGGACCATTGCTCCTCTTGCACTCCGCAACCAGTTGAGCTGCCAATGGAACATGCTGGGCCCTCTACCCGGAGCGTACCAGCAGTATCTTTTAGCGCTCCTCCCGACAACCAGATGTCGTCTGGAGAGGAAGATTTGGCTGCGCTGCTGCCTCCGGGCCTGTAGCAATGCCTGAATCGGATCCAGGAAATAACGGCTATGCTTTCCAGGGCTGCCGTAAGAGTAGGTCTCGAGTGGAGACCTCCACCGTGTCCCGAGCCCTCAAGGTTGGACGCTGGTTCTCAGCGCCCCGCCCTGGTGCCATTCTTCCCGGAGGTGCATGAGGGGCTTACCAGGTTGTGGATGGCACCTTTTTCTGCTGGAAACCGATCTGCTAACTCCTCTTCCCTCACTACTCTCAACGGTGGTGCAGCTAGGGGATATACGGGGGCCCCCCCGGTGGAGCGGTCGGTTGCGATGCAGTTGTGTCTTAACACCGCCTCCACCCGGCAGGGCGAACCGTGCCTCCCCACCCGGGTCTGTAGGTACTCGTCTGGTCTGTCCGGCGATGCTTATATGGCCTGTGGAGAAGCTGCCTCCGCCTTACATGCTACGGCGTTACTGCAGGTTCACGCTACGGCGTTACTGCAGGTTCTTCAGGCTAAAGCACTGAGTGACCTGCATGAGGGTGGTCACGATCCGGAAGTTCTAAAAGAGCTCCAAACTGCAACTGATCTCGCGCTCCGAACGACGAAAGTCACCGCGAGTTCTCTGGGTCGTGCGATGTCCACACTTGTGGTCCAGGAGCGTCACCTCTGGTTGTGTCTGGTCAACATGAGGGATGCCGACAAAGTTCGGCCCAGCAGTTGCACAGGAGCAAAATGAGGTTTCTTAGGGGGGCGAGAAGGCTAAATCCTCTACGGCCCCCCTCTACATCCTCTTGGGACCTGTCTCTAGTGCTCAGAGCACTACAGCAGGGCCCATTTGAGCCTTTGCAGACAGTCGAGCTGAAGTTTCTATCAATGAAAACTCTGCTCCTGCTTGCATTGGCCTCCATCAAGAGGGTAGGGGACCTGCATGCATTTTCGGTCGACGATTCGTGCCTAGAGTTTGGGCCGGCTGACTCCCAGGTAATCCTGAGGCCCCGGCCCGGCTATGTGCCCAAGGTTCCCACTACTCCATCAAGCTCAATGTTTCAACTGTTAAAATCAAGGTGATCAGATTTGATCAGAATTAAAGTACTTTGAATGTGCTGAGATGACTGTTAAGCACTGCACTGTTGATCTTGCACCATTAAACACGTAAATATTAGTAAGTATTATTATTATTTATTTAATAAATATTTTTCCTGAACTTTTCACTGATGCCACTTACATTTAAACATGTGTGCTGTTCTGCAACACTGATCAGTATCTCTGAAAGCATCATGAGCCAAATGCAAATCCACTGAGTCTAATGAGATGTGCTGTGGTGTTTCTAAGAGCTTCAGTACAGGTTCTGCTATGAGTACAAGTAACTTTTCAAATACACGAGAATACAAACCACTTCAGTTGCTGAGTGTGATTGTACAGGGTCGTGAGTAAATACTCATGCAATTTAGAAGAACTGAGAAAATCAGACTCTTGAGTTTGAGCTGACAATTATTAGGAGTGCAGATCCAAGCATTTCTACAGGGCTTTATATACCAGTGGTCCAAACATGATTCATGCTCTTCATGAAAGATCAGTTTCGATTAGGACAGAGATCCTTATATCAAAGAATAAGGCATTTGAAACAAAGACTGACCTCTATACTGAGTGCTAGTTATGCAATAGCATTTTTTTCTGCTCATGTGAACAATATTATATTAAATTCAAATCTAGGTGCATTACACGCTGAGCACACGTCCATTCTTTTAGTGTATATTGATTAATAGACAGGACTCATACATGGGTTTTTGTTTAATTTCTCCAGTCTCACGCATGTTCAATCAGGGCATCTTGCATTGTTCCCACTAAATGTGAATCGGAACGTGAATCATTCAGAACTTCAGAACTTCTCACGACACTGTTCATCTGGGCTCTTAGAGAGAGGATGGATGTGTGCAACAGAGGGGTGTTTCCTCACAGAATAATCATAGATGCAAGCGGTGGATTTAATGATGGGATGTTGCTTAAACAACCCCCAACACTTAGTTGCTCACAACTATCCTTAAAGAGCGTTTGCTTTGCTGGTGGTGTTGACTTTACCACCTTATGCAATTGGGTAAACAGAGTATAATAGCCTTTCTATTTACACATGATTGATTTCAATACAAATACAGGCAATTTAACCCCTAAAACTCCATAGTGAACTACATATCATCCAGACATCTAAAATGAACACTGCCATCTGAAAGTCTAGGCTCAGGGAGAAATTAATATTCTGCAAGGACACAATAAATTAGTCAAAAGTGACAGTAAAGTCATATAATGTTACACAAGATTTCTATTTCAGATAAATGCAGTTCTTCTGAACTTTAATTATATTCATAAAAGATCCTGAAAATCCTGAAAAAAAAGCATCACTGTTTCCACAAAAATATGAAGCAGCACAACTGTTTTCGACACTGATAATAATCTGTAATGTTTCTTGAGCAGCAAATCAGCATATTAGAATGATTTCTGAAGGATCATGTGACACTGAAGACTGGAGTAATGATGCTGAAAATTCATCACAGTAATAAATTACATTTTAAATGACATTTCAGTCGAAAACAGTAGTTGTTTTGAATTTATTTTCACAATATTATTGTTTTTACTGTATTTAATCAAAAAAATGCAGCCTGGGTGAGCATAAAGGACTTCCTAATAGTAACAGAGTTACTTATTGTGCAAAAGTAAATCTAAATGTCATAAAAATCAAACATTGAAGTTATTAACATGAACTGCTCAGGCTTAATAATATAAAGAGACTAACAATAGAACATTGATAATTTGAGGTTTCATGGCCTTTAAAGGCCATATTTTCTATAAGAACACTGAGATGACTCAGATTTGCTTGAATTAATGAAAGTAAATGGTACTTGCGTTAAATTGCACAGACCTTTGCTGAGACATTATGATGCAGCTCTGACCAGTTAATCAATCACTGTTGTGTGGGCCGGGGAAGCGTCAGAAAAAAAATGCTATGTGAGCTGTACTTCTTGGAATCGAATAACAGAGGCAGAGCCCTCCAGCGGACTGAGTGCAATTAATTTTTCTCTGCTTTTAGCTGCTAAGACATTTATGTGTTTTGTTTTATATGCAAAACTGACATAATACCTACCAGTTTATGCTGATGAAACTCTGGTCCGAACCAGTTGAAACCAAAATGCAGTCACGTGACAACATCCACATCACTCGTTGGTCAGCTGTGTCTCTAAACATATTTCGTAGACTGCTTTTCGATTGGTCAGAATTAACGTGCCGCTTTTTTCATACGTTCATCAAACCAAATTTCTATGAGGCTCCGCACCTCCTCACAACTCCAAGTTTGTCTGTGAGCTGCTATGGGGCTATGTAGCTAAAGTGCAAACTGTCAACAAACACTTGTCCTCATCCCATAATGCACAGCGCTGCTGACTACGGCAGCTGGTTTAGTCCAAAAACGCGCAGTACTTTTTGCAGTTGGGTCTGTTCGAGGTCGGATCACATTCTCACCACAAACGAACCGTTTTTTGGTCCGCTTTTGGTGCGCTCCCGAGTGTGACTGCTGCATTCACACCTGCCTGCTTTGCTGGTGGTGTTGACTTTACCACCTTATGCAATTGGGTAAACAGAGTATAATAGCCTTTCTATTTACACATGATTGATTTCAATACAAATACAGGCAATTTAACCCCTAAAACTCCATAGTGAACTACATATCATCCAGACATCTAAAATGAACACTGCCATCTGAAAGTCTAGGCTCAGGGAGAAATTAATATTCTGCAAGGACACAATAAATTAGTCAAAAGTGACAGTAAAGTCATATAATGTTACACAAGATTTCTATTTCAGATAAATGCAGTTCTTCTGAACTTTAATTATATTCATAAAAGATCCTGAAAATCCTGAAAAAAAAGCATCACTGTTTCCACAAAAATATGAAGCAGCACAACTGTTTTCGACACTGATAATAATCTGTAATGTTTCTTGAGCAGCAAATCAGCATATTAGAATGATTTCTGAAGGATCATGTGACACTGAAGACTGGAGTAATGATGCTGAAAATTCATCACAGTAATAAATTACATTTTAAATGACATTTCAGTCGAAAACAGTAGTTGTTTTGAATTTATTTTCACAATATTATTGTTTTTACTGTATTTAATCAAAAAAATGCAGCCTGGGTGAGCATAAAGGACTTCCTAATAGTAACAGAGTTACTTATTGTGCAAAAGTAAATCTAAATGTCATAAAAATCAAACATTGAAGTTATTAACATGAACTGCTCAGGCTTAATAATATAAAGAGACTAACAATAGAACATTGATAATTTGAGGTTTCATGGCCTTTAAAGGCCATATTTTCTATAAGAACACTGAGATGACTCAGATTTGCTTGAATTAATGAAAGTAAATGGTACTTGCGTTAAATTGCACAGACCTTTGCTGAGACATTATGATGCAGCTCTGACCAGTTAATCAATCACTGTTGTGTGGGCCGGGGAAGCGTCAGAAAAAAAATGCTATGTGAGCTGTACTTCTTGGAATCGAATAACAGAGGCAGAGCCCTCCAGCGGACTGAGTGCAATTAATTTTTCTCTGCTTTTAGCTGCTAAGACATTTATGTGTTTTGTTTTATATGCAAAACTGACATAATACCTACCAGTTTATGCTGATGAAACTTGACTCACGTGTACGACTCACGTCTGGGGTTCTCCTCTGGGTGTACAGGCTGAATGGACCGACATTTATTCCGAGTATAGGTGTGAGAAGCCCAGCAGCACATTTTCAAACACGTACAAAAGAAATTGCAATCGTTATATATTTACAATTAGTCATCAGACTGTGTTGGTTGTTCATGTTAAATAATATTTCGCAGCAGACGATGCACTGCAGATTTTTCAAATGCATCTTTGGCTAATTCGAGTGCAATCACTCGAATCAAATAACTCGAGCTAATCAGCTGTTGTTATGTAGCAGGCATTCAGAAATGTTTCCTTGCGAGCGAGAAGCATTGTAAACCTGAGCTCACCATGGCAACAGTGGCTCTGGCGGCAGAAGCTCAGGTGTGTGACTGTGATACTGGGCTTTGAGAACAATCCATGAAACTCACTGCTGAGCAGCTCGAAAATACCTATTTTCACAATATTAACATATTTTTACCTGTTTTAATGAATAAGAATATATTTGAACCAACTCTCTTCATCCTTTATAGCAGGAGTCACCAAACTCAGTCCTGGAGGGTCGGCAACCTGCAGAGTTTAGCTCCAACCCTAATCAAACACACCTGAACCAGCTAATCAAAGTCTTATTAGGTATACTTGAAACTTCCAGGCTCTAGTGCGATTCAACCGAACTAAATGAGGCAGGTGTGAAAGCACCTTTACAGAACAGATGTTGGGATGAAGCATGGGAAAGAAACAGAAGCTATTAGTCTCATTAGAAGTCAGTTTACCATCAGACTGATTTTAAAACTGATATTTCAAGGTAAAAAAAAAAATCACATGCAGTTACTCTGACCATCCTCTTCTTGATATAAATCTTTTGTCCGTAACATGAGCTCCAGTCCCGATGTAATGGTTCCTGAGAGCCTCCTGTGGTCAGAAATCTGTTCTAATGCTACAGTGAAGATGGTTCACATGGAAACTCGTGGCTGCTGTTTCTGTCTGCTTTATTGAACATTGCATCCTATCTAGTTATAGATGGATCATCACAATGGATCATGGGTTATTCAGACAAATCAGTATGGGATGTCTGTGGTGCTTTACAAAACCCTCTGCGATTTCTTATGACCAGTAGTAGTCTGAAAGGAAAGCAAAACCTGTTTTGATTTTTGGGAAGTGTTGTATCATCATTAAACTCTACAGAGACATCTACGGTTTCAGTCGTTCTCAACTGGTGTGTTCAGGTGAAATTAAAGTAATTATCATGTTATACTGAATAACTTAAAATACATTAATGACAGTTAGTTTTGGTCCTCAGATGTGGTTGGCTGAGCTCCTTTCCAAAAGCTGATATAGTCTGCCTGTGTTTGTGTTTTCCAGACAGAAATACAGTAATTTCATAATTCACTCAACTTTTTACTGTTAACTGCTTGTTAAAAATGTAGCAATTTATGAAGGAAGCACCATGTTGCTTTGGCAGAACTACCTGGCAATGTCTTAATGTAAGATACTCAATATTAACATTTAATATTAATGTTTATATTGCCATCTCAAAGAGGCACAAAATCACTTTCACTGACTTTTTCATTAACTGTTCCCTCCTGGTGGAATGACCTGCCCAACTCAGTCCGAGTCCTTAGCCATCTTCAAAACACGACTAAAACACATCTGTTCCATCTTTATTTGACCCTCTAACTCTAACACTTTCTATTCTATTTATCTTCTTTTTTTTAAAGAAAAACACTAGCTTTCTATTTTTTCTATTCTATCTGTGTGTCTAAACTCTGCAGGACACCGGCCCTCAAGGCCCGAGTTTGGTGACCCCTGATTTATAGCCTTAACAGCAAAAAATTCAAAATATTAATAAAAATATTTAATAAAAAATAAAATTATTTTATTTTGTCTTGTTTCATTGGCAGATTTGATTAAAGCCCCCACATGAAGTTTTGTGTATTTTCATGACTTTGGTGCCCCCTAGAGTTAAGTGATTGAAATTCATTGTCGTAATTAAATTGAATTAAAGTGCCTCTATTATGCCATTTTTAAGGTTGCTAATATTGTTTGAGTCTCCTAAAACAGGTTAACATGCATGCATGGTAAAAAAAAAAAAAACAGGTTAGTTTTCTCAAAAAAT
>NW_015539848.1:58140-59418 GCF_001515605.1 Sinocyclocheilus anshuiensis
AAAACACGACTAAAACACATCTGTTCCATCTTTATTTGACCCTCTAACTCTAACACTTTCTATTCTATTTATCTTCTTTTTTTTAAAGAAAAACACTAGCTTTCTATTTTTTCTATTCTATCTGTGTGTGTGTATATGTGTGTGTGTGTGTGTGTGCGTGCGTGCGTGCGTGCGTGTGTGTGTGTATATATATATATATATATATAATTTAGTATATATAAGGTTTCACACTAAATTAACTAAATTAACTAAATTAACGTTAAAAGAAATATCCAGCCATTTTTATTATTGAGCCATTTCATTTTATTATACTTTCCTGTTTCACATTATGGAAGTAAAATAGGTTGTAAACACCATTTTAAGCTAACTTTTAGGATTCAGATGAGTCACATCTATTTAATGTCTGATCATAAAACATGGCATCATAAAACAGAATCATCAACAATTACTGAAGCCTGATTTGTTTTTTAAAAGAAGATCAATGATATGGAAAAAGCTAAACTACTCAAAGTAACTTAGCTCTTAGCAGTGGGCAAACTTTAGTCTTTTAAGACTAATTAGCTGGGTTTGTCAGTGATAAACAGATAGGGCCACCTTGGCACAGCCTGTGAGGTCCAGGTGGACAAACACACTGTGTTTAAACCACAGGTGACATAGCAGGTCGCTTTGAAGCTCCAGTGCAGATTTGGCAGAGGGGTCCTCGGTGCCAAATGTCCAGGGCAGTGGGGCTGTTTTGATCTGCACTGTGCTCAGCTACCTGATGAGGCGGATTAAACAAAAGCCAGATAGCATTTGCATTTGATGTGTAAAACCTTGTGGCTATCTCAGTCAAATGACCTGCCGCTTGGCTTGACAGCAAAAAAACTCCTCTCAGTACTAAAATAAAGTGAGTGATTTTCTAAAGAGCATCCCATCATTCTGTTTGACGTGTTTGAAGATCCTCTCAGACAAGCACCCCAGATCTCCGAAAAACAAAGTAGGAAGGATGAAAGATCCGCTAAGGTATCCGTAAAACCAACACAATGGTTTATATTTTAAAAAAGAAAGTCTGTTTATGCCCTCTGTTTACAATGTCATTTCACACCAAAAAGGTTTGGATAATTAAGTTTCACAGGATGATGAATGATAGGGTCTTATTGACGCATGATAAATGAACACATCTTATCAATACAGTCCTTATAGAGAAGAACCAGGTCTAGTTCTCATTTTTTTGTGTGATGAATATTTCTCAGGGCAGATTTATTTTTGAAAGTAATATAATAATAATAATAATAATAA
>NW_015539848.1:60750-79817 GCF_001515605.1 Sinocyclocheilus anshuiensis
ATCAACTGTGGCCAGCAGTGACCACTTTCCTGCAGAGATTAGCTCCAACCCTGATAAAACACACCTGAACCAGCTAATTAAGGTCTTACTTGGTATACTTGAAACTTCCAGGCAGGTGTGTTGAGGCAAGTTGGAGCTAAACTCTGCAGGACACCGGCCCTCAAGGCCCGAGTTTGGTGACCCCTGATTTATAGCCTTAACAGCAAAAAATTCAAAATATTAATAAAAATATTTAATAAAAAATAAAATTATTTTATTTTGTCTTGTTTCATTGGCAGATTTGATTAAAGCCCCCACATGAAGTTTTGTGTATTTTCATGACTTTGGTGCCCCCTAGAGTTAAGTGATTGAAATTCATTGTCGTAATTAAATTGAATTAAAGTGCCTCTATTATGCCATTTTTAAGGTTGCTAATATTGTTTGAGTCTCCTAAAACAGGTTAACATGCATGCATGGTAAAAAAAAAAAAAACACGTTAGTTTTCTCAAAAAATTGATTTAATTTTACCTCATTTCTAAATGATTCGTAAACGCCTTGTGCGAAGCAGTTCAAAGCTGTGATTGGCCAGATGGTGCAGTCCTTTGTGATTGATCCAGAGCCGTAGAGAGATTGGCTCTGGATTGGTCTAGCACATACAGCGCGCGTGTCAGAAACGAAATGCCTGTTGCCATGACGGAATGACAGCCCTGGAGACTTATCAATAGATAGAAAAGATGGTATTGATTGTACCTTACCAATTCGAGCCGGAGTCTGATGATGAAACGGTTGAACTGGCTGATCGACAAGAGACTGATTCGCAAGCACGACCGGAGCAGGACGTTTCTCAGTGGTAAGTGTTAACAAGTTTGTGGTAATTATAAGATGTGATAAAACAAATTTACTCTCACAGCGTAGGATACAGCATCTTCTCAACATGATGTTAACCACACGGAAATTTTACTGTGTTTGTGGGCAGGCAAGTTGGTGACGTAGAACGTGGGCGGACATTATACAAATGTGTTACTTCGTGACGTAGAGCCGTAACAGAATAAGATTTGAATTCCTGACGACTCGTTTAGGCGATTGCGAGCCGACTCTTTTTTTTTGATAGACAATAACTTTATTTATCGTGCACTGTCGGCTTCACAACTTTGCAGATAGTTTATGTTCGACCCTCTAACTCTAACACTTTCTATTCTATTTATCTTCTTTTTTTTAAAGAAAAACACTAGCTTTCTATTTTTTCTATTCTATCTGTGTGTGTGTATATGTGTGTGTGTGTGTGTGTGCGTGCGTGCGTGCGTGCGTGTGTGTGTGTATATATATATATATATATATAATCGTTGCTGTCTGGGAGTGGAAGGTCATTGCTGTGTCTTTGCTTGTCTTGTACCATTTTGCATAGCAGCTCGAGTTAAATTCATATACTTTTTAAAATGCACAAAAGCGTTCAATTACGTTTTATGCAAGCATGTGCAATATCTAGCACATTGGGCTTTATTTCACCATGCAGACTGTTTAAAATGTACAGAAGGAAATACTTTTATCAGTATTGTGAGAAAACCCTTCTCATATGTTTTTTTGTTTTTGACATCAGAATCAATATGAATAATAATTTTGGCGCTATGTTGGTTCATCACTTGATTTCCAATGTAAAATCTGCATCTTTGTGCAAAACCATTTGAGAACCACTATGTCAGACCCAGTGGTGTATTTAGTATAGTGTGAGTACGACTCCTAGTGGATGCAAGTAGAAGTGCATGAAACTTCTGGACTGTTTTATATGAATATTTGCATAACCGGATTAGTCAAAATCACATGAAGATTAGAATAGTCAGATTTAATTAGTGCACATGTATAAACAGTGTTCAAGTCATTTTTCAGTTTGTCTTGTTTCACTGGATGCAGTTTTGTTATAGCAGGATTTCACATTCCCTTCAGACAGCTTTGAGCTTGCTGGGGCTTCACCTAAACCAGGTATTAGAGTACGTATGTGATTTCAGATGGGAATCTTTGTGGTGGCTTGTGAAGTGCGGAAAGAAGGTGCTCTTGTTCTGTGTGTAGTGCAGTAGCAGTTAGACAAATCTTTTGTGAATAAGACAAAATCAGTCTGTACTCTCCAACAACATTATGGACAATTATTTACAACATGCAGAATAGTGCAAGGCAAAAAAAAAAAGTAAAAAAAATTTTGTAAAAGCATAAACAATAATAATTTTTATTAGCGGCAGTTTAAAGAAAAAATGGAACAAATCTTAAGTGCACATAGTAAAACTGATATTTGAAAGCGTTTTTTTTTTGAAAGTTAAAGGAAACTTTTCATTTATTTTACTTTGGTGTTTTAAAATAACTTTAAAATAAAAATTAATAACAACTATATAGACTATATTAATAATAATTGCACTTTCGGCTTCACAACTTTGCAGATAGCTTATGCTCACATACAGCTACATGACACAATGCATGAAAGGTAATATTTGAAAAGGCATAATAGGGGGACTTTAAAACAATACATTTTACATTTACATTTAATAATTTAGCAGACAGTTTTATCCAAAGGGACTTACAAATTAGGACAATAAAAGCAATCAAAACTAACAAAAGAGCAACAATATGTATGCAGAATAGTGCAAGGCAAAAAAAAAAAGTAAAAAAAATTTTGTAAAAGCATAAACAATAATAATTTTTATTAGCGGCAGTTTAAAGAAAAAATGGAACAAATCTTAAGTGCACATAGTAAAACTGATATTTGAAAGCGTTTTTTTTTTGAAAGTTAAAGGAAACTTTTCATTTATTTTACTTTGGTGTTTTAAAATAACTTTAAAATAAAAATTAATAACAACTATATAGACTATATTAATAATAACTATATATATATATATATATAAAACAAATTCAAACTATTTAATAAAAATGATGAGTGTCTCAATTATACTAAAATAACTAAGCTTTTCATCATTTTTATATTCAATGTAGTCTTTCAATTCATTTGAGGTCATACATTATTTTGCATAAAGAATGGGAATAAATACATTTGCAAAATGCTGTTTGAAATAGTTTGGGTTTTTCATGTCAGTGCATTTTCTTAAATGAATCCAGTCATAACTCAGTAAAAGAGAAGCTGTGGGTGTCAGTTCACTGCTATATCCTGTGGCTATGTCTTCAGGTAAAACTCAAGATTTATATTCCCTGGTCTTTAATTAGATCCAGATCTAGCACATGGCAGGCAAATATTCTACCACTATATTGATTAGATGGTCAGTTTATTTGGCAAATTCCATTTATTAAAACCCACCAGATCTGTGGTTATGTCATCAGGTCTTGTGATAGTTGGGTTGAGTTGGCATGTACAGATTATAGAGACAAACAGGCTCTCAAACACAACATCAGGCTAAGAAGGATAAGAGTCCATGATAAACAATGTTGTGTGCTGATCCTGCTAATGGGCCTGGAATCAGCATGAACTGGGACTTCAAACTCTTGATCTTTATGGTACTGTCCGTGTTTGAGTGACCACAGTGAGCATTTATATCTCTCTTGATCGTCCTGGATGTTTAGGACACTTGTGATGTTGAACGTTCCATCAGAGTTCACCAGGCTTGTGACTGTAGAGCTGGAAGTCAGGTTCTTGTCATAATGAAACCAGTTTATCATGCCTTCTGGGTACATACCATTAAAGCTACACTGCATTTGTTTGGGTTCAGCCATCTGGTGGGAGAATTCTCCGGTGCATTGTCCTGCGTTAAATACAGTTACAAACACAAGGTATAAGAGTTAATGATGTGATGCTGAGTATTTGTGTGCAGATCTATACATTTATCCAAAAATATTTTAAATATGCAATTAATACAAACAATGACTTGAATGCATGATTTTAAGTAAGTAAGATGCCTTCTGATATTTTTGATATTTGCATGATATCTGGCTATTTTTCTGGAGTCAAAAATGTCAGGATAGTGTAACCAGATGTCGTAATAAAGAATTATTGAACAATACTTTTAGAACAATTTTAATTAAATGCTAAAAATGTTAGAAAAAGAAAATGAAGATAGACTTGCACAAACAATTATTAAATATTATTATAAAAAAAAAAAAAATATATATATATATATATATAATTTTTTTTATCCACTTAAGTACATCTTAATATGTAATTTCATATTTGCTTTTGTCTTTTAAATATGGTTAGTACTACCGAATGCTATGACAAGTATTTATGCTTAACTAAAATTTCTAATAATTTAATTTCTATTTAAACTTGCAGGTCATGTACTTAAAAATACTGCAATGTAATTATACATTTAGTACATTTAAAATATAGTACATTTAAATATAATATTAAACACACTACAGTTAAAATTATAATCACATACTCTACATGTGCTTTAGTACTTCTTCCAAGCAAAAAATATTATTACAACCTAATTATTTAAAATGCACCTTAAAGTTAAAAGTTTAATGTACTTGAGTTTTAAGAACATTAAAATTATATCTCTTTAAGAACACTTAAGTTTCTTTTTGTTTAATAATATTTTATTATGTGCAATTCAAATTTTATATGGAATAGCTCACAAAATATTTTAGGATATTTGTTATTCAAACATAGATTTATAATATTTGTAAAAGACAGTTAAGTTGTGTAATACAATGTGCAAATGTTATTTAGAATGTTATTTATTATTGTTATTATTATTTGTTTAATTGTTTACTTATTATTTGTTTAGCTGAACCAATAAATAAATAAAAATAAACTAAATAAAATAAAAATAAAATAAAAACAGTTTCTCACATGAATGCACTGTTTTCTATGTGTTGATTCCCTTTATCGGAGTG
Organism: Sinocyclocheilus anshuiensis; assembly: GCF_001515605.1. NCBI lineage: Eukaryota > Metazoa > Chordata > Actinopteri > Cypriniformes > Cyprinidae > Sinocyclocheilus > Sinocyclocheilus anshuiensis. The sequence goes on from NW_015539848.1 coordinate 65,563, forward strand.
TCTATTTACACTAAGTGCAAATAGCCTGCCTTGTTGGCAGAGGCCATTTACACTAGCTCCACCCACAAACGTGCGACAGTGATGGTCAACAACATAAAAGACGGCCAACAATCATCAGCTTCAGTGGCATAGTTCATAAAGTGCGTACCATAGTCTTTTTGACACGATCGACCCGGGTTCGAATCCGCCTTTTACCGAACTTTATTTTCTCCCTTTTCAAATCTCATATCACATCAGAAAGGCATTTATTTTCAATAAAAATGAAGGAAATAATCAAAAAGTTGAAAATAAAGTATCAGGTAGGGCAGGGGTTGGCAACCCGCGGCTCCTGAGGCGCATTCTTTCATCCCTCTGCGGTGGCTCCTGTAGCATGGGTGTACAATAAGCGGGGGAGGTGTTCCCCCGAACTTTTAATAAAACCTAAACTCTTCCCATGCATTTTTCTCGGGCAAGTGTGTTCACGTAGAGGTTTTCAGCGGCCAATGTGAATAAATCTAGATTTAAATTAAAAGAGACAATATAGTCACGCTGTTTTGGATACATTTATCTCATGCGCTGTAGGTTTCATTCATACTCGAAGCCGGAGGGCGCTCTCGTACAGAAAGTCCAAAACTGACTCATATGATAGAAGTAACTTTTGATGCCAGGAAATCCCTAATATGGACAAAGGCATCCCGCTATCGCTGTAGCTAAGCTGAATAACAAGCATAAACCTTAACTGATGAAACGTGAAGACAATAAACGATTGCGACAATATATGGTTTATGTGTGTTTTTCAAGTCTTTTATATGAATGATTGACATAGCATTAATTACAGTACAGAAGCTATAAAATATATGTTCTGCCTTATTCTGTGATAAAAATGGAAAACGTGTTTGTAGTATATAAACTATTATACTGATTATACAATCATAACCAAAAATTGTCATTAGTAAAATATATCAAAAATATTATAGAAGACAAATGATTCGTTATTGTCCAGCAGTGTATTTTATTTCTTAGCCAAATAAAAGAGATAAGAAAGTTTTTTTGTCAATTAGACATACATACATAAATATTATTAGGCCTATTATTATTATTATTATTATTATTATTATTACATTTGACATTTCTGCTCCCTCACTTCTGAAATGATTGCTACTCCCCTGCCTTGTAACATAACTGAATATAAAACTTTGCTATATGCTGTTTTATCTTCATTTTAGGGATTAAATAGGTTTTGTGGTTCCACGTGAATTTTATTCGGTGGGAAAGGGGCCAAAATGGCTCTTTTGATCGTTATTGTCCAGCAGTGTATTTTATTTCTTAGCCAAATAAAAGAGATAAGAAAGTTTTTTTGTCAATTAGACATACATACATAAATATTATTAGGCCTATTATTATTATTATTATTATTATTATTATTACATTTGACATTTCTGTCCCCCTCACTTCTGAAATGATTGCTACCCCCCTGCCCTGTAACATAACTGAATATAACACTTTAGCTATATGCCGTGTTATCTTTATTTGGGGATCAAATATTTTGTGGCTCCACGTGAATTTTATTCGGTGGGAAAGGGGCCAAAATGGCTCTTTTGACGTTGAAGGTTGCAGACCCCTGGGGTAGGGTTAGGGTAGCTTTATTGTCCCAGTAAGGTGGCATCCATTTAATAATTTGAATTAAAATTATAATTTACACTCAATACATTACTGTATACTGTTTTATAACGTACTATAATACTCAGGTGCAGATAATTACCACTATTTGCAGTAGTAGTATATTATAAGTAGTAGAAATAGCAGAAAATCCTGCTATTTTAACATAGTGTAAATAGAATCTATCGCTATCTGCACTTAGTGTAAATAGCATATTGTTAAAAAATACTGCTATTTTCACTTAGTGCAAATAGAATCCATTGCAAATAGCCGCTGCCTTTATTTATCCAATAAAATATGCTTGATGCATACAACTTTGGACTGCTAAACGGGTTAATGCACTGACCTACAGATAGATTGATTTCTTTTGCTCCATGTCCAGAGTCCGTCTTTATACAACAAAAATACGAGCCCATGTTTGCTGGTGTAGGATTTGAGATGGTTAATGTCAGTGCTTCTCCTGTGTAGTTGCACTCAAATCCTGGTGGTCTATTGCTGGATGTTGGATCACATTCAAAATCTTTCTCTTCTGTTTTTTTCCAGTATACTTTAACAATGTTCAATGGCGTTGATGAGCTGATATTGCATTGTAAGACAATCCTCTCATTGCAATTCACTGTCTGGTGTTTGAAAGCACGCAGCTGTATTTCACCTGCATGCATCAGAAAGCAATATTAGCATATGCTGACACATTTCTATGTATACAAACTCAGCAAAAAAAGAACCTTTTTTTTTTTTAAATACTTAATTTTTTTTTAGCATACTGTGTTTTAAAGATCATTTCATAAAGTCCAAATAAGCTTTACTAAGGGTTTAAACAATATTTTCCATGCTTGTTCAATGAACCATAAACAATTATTGCACGTGTTATTTACACATGTTAAGAAATTTGAATGTGAGAGGATGTTTCTTTTTTGCTGAGTGTATGCTAAGCATATGACATAGAATGGGATACAAAATCAAAATCCTTTTAAAACTCTAAAACTTCATTTTGTGGGTTAAAGGCAGGGAAAATCAAAGACATTCAAGACTTTAAAACACAGTGTATGTGGTAAAAACGCAAAACTATTCGTTACACTTACCTTTGCTGTAGTCTGATGACAGGATAATAATTAAAAATGGCATAATGACGAACATCTTTCCCCCCTTTCAGAATAGTGCTGGAAGTTGTTAGATGTGTGGAAGAAGAAAGTGGTTGTGAAAGTGAGGAAGAAAGTGTTCTCGGGCTACACTCTGACTATGAACAGGGGAATTTTCTCCGAGCTGACAGCATATAGTTGCTTTCCCACTCTATGGCAGGTTTTGTTCCTCCCTCTTTTTTATCTTCTTATACTAAACAATGTTAGACTATCTCTCTTTGGCTTAATGGGGATTTCAAGATTTCAAAAGTACCCATCATTTCTCTTATCAAGAAATTATCTCAAACATCCAACACCTTCTTGCATTTGCTCATATCTGGAATGTTACTGCATTTACAACAATATGATTTTTTACTTTGTTCGAAAGGCAAAAGTACACTTTCCCAGGAAATGTATTGGCCTCCCTCTTGTGTAATGAATTGAGAAACTCAAAACAGAAACTCGACAGCAGATCCAAGAAGAATCTTTGGAACTCTTCCACAAAATTGTCTTGGCTTTTGAGTTGACATGTTTTCAATATTACTTTGGCAGATGTTTTAAGAAATGGTAACACTTTAGAGTAGGGAATACATATTCACTATTAACTATTAAACAATCCCTAAATAAACTCCTAAATTACTGTTTGTTGATAGTAAGGTAGTAGTAGTAGTAGTAGTTAATGTTTAAGCATGGGATAGGGTTAAGGGATCTATAATATGGTCAGGCATTATGTGTTTTAAAAGTGCTAATAAACAGCCAATATGCTAGTAATGTGCATTCTAGTAAGCAGCTAGTTAATAGTGAATAGTGCTCCCTAAAGTGTTACCACATATTTCAGACAGACCTGTGCTGTATTGGCATGCTGTGGCAATGCAGGACATAAAGCTGAGGAGTGACTGAAGAGCCTTGATACAATGTTTTGACATTTAGTATTGCGTTCAGTTCATGAAATTTTATACAGAACTGGAACATGTATCAATATGACTGTATAAAATGTCTTTTTACTTGAGTAATGTCAGAATGTCCCTAGGGGTTCATTTTTTGCCTCTTTGCTTCATAGAGGCAAAGAACATTTAATTAATCATTATGTAACTAATCTCTCAAAGGGATCTCCCTGAGACATCTGTCTTCACAGGATAGAGGGAGAATTGGGCTTGCACTCATAGTACAGAGGTTCACTGAAGTAAAAAAGAAACACACTACCAACACTTAACAAAAAACAATTGGATACAGTCATTTTAGCACCTCAGTCTCAGTCAGAAAATGCTCTGAAAAACTTCTTCTCTGACCAGATTCATAGACTCTCTGAAAACATTAAGTTCCTCAATTGATTGCTGTTTATTATTATTATTTTTGAAAATCATCAGCTTAATTTTAAAGGGGACATAACACACACAGTTTCTGCCAATCTCATGTTAATCTTTAATACCTATAGAGATCCTTCATATCTCCAAAGAGTCTTTAGTTTTATCAGATTTATAAAAGACAGATACAGCTTTACGCTTCTCTCTAACAGTCGAGCTCCTGGAGGTATGTCGTGGGTGGAGCTAAAGAGTCACGAGCATGCAAACTTTTGTGTAGCGATCGTCTGCAAGCTGTGACATCGACATAAATAAAACAGGGACAAAAACTTTATTGACTTAAATTAACTATGGCTAAAGAATTAACGAATGAAGCATGTTGATGGGCTGCTCTTGCTCTCGCTCTGGTTGATGTGCACGCACTCTTCCGGGCGAAAGTGCCCATATAAGGAATTCCACCCTTTATGACGTCATAAAGGGCCATGGTCGAAAAAACTTTCCGAAACTTATTTGAACCCTGTATCTTTGGAACAGAAATACAGCATCATACGTCCAACTCTTTTTTTGAGACTTTGGCCATGTTTAGCATGAGAATCCAAATCATTAACAGTGTAGATAAGTCAGAATGCATGAAAAAGCATTAGACCTCCCCTTCAAGAGTTAAGGACACAGAACTGACACAGTTAATGGTGTCTTGTGTTTCATTGGTACAGTGTGGAATTGTCAGTAAAGACTCTTGAGTAAAGTAGGTTTATGATTTCACTGGAATGGACAGCGGGCTGTAAATGAGCAATAAAGAGGCGAAAGAAAACCTCATTCAAAAACAAAATTGTCTAATCAAATCCGATATGGCTTCAATGAGGGGATATTTTCCAAGTAATGCTCTCAAACTAGGTATTTTAGAGACATCTGTTATGAAATGCATTTTCATCCCACACATAGGATGCTTCTCTCTAACATGCCTTTTTATTCTGCACAGCCTGCAAAATCTGAAGCAATTGATGGACATGAGAAATCCTGTGTAAATGTTAACGTACTCGGTTACTAACGTAACCTTGGTTCCCTGAGATACGGGAACGAGTACTGCGTCTTGCTAAAGACGCTATGGGGAAAAGTGTTTTTTTCTCCTGAACTGAAGCCTTTTTCAATCACGCAGTTAAACTGCACGGCCTTTGGTTTGTGCAGTGTATTAAAAACGAACCAATGGCTCGGCAGTGGAGCTGCACGAGCCTATGGTGACAAAGCCCGCCAGAATGGGCAGGGCCATCAGGCTATATAAGCGGGCGTTCGCCACAGGATTCTCAGGTTACTTCGACTGAAGCGACGACTGAGTCGTGCGGCTACATAGCACGGCTAGCAACGCAGTACTCGTTCCCGTATCTCAGGGAACCGAGGTTACATTAGTAACCGAGTACGTTGCCTGTCGATACTTCACTTGTACTGCGTCTGGCTAAAGACGCTATGGGAACACAGTACAATCACATCGTGCTATGGTAGAGGAACGACTGTATATTATATTCTCCACAAGCAAGTAATGCCCATAGGGAAGTTAAACAATAACTCCAAGGCTATAGCGGGCTGAACTCCTCGAGGTCACGCCCGGCCTGGGTAATCGTTCCAGAGTACTCATACAACTTCGGCACCCCAGGGGCCGAGAGCCGACAAGTAAACTAAACCAAAGAGCTTGAGCGTGTTACGGTCAAGGACTCTCTGTCAGACTTGTTTGCATAACGCAGTGAGTGTCTCTTGAAGCAGAAAGGACCCTGGCCTGTAAGGCCGGGACTTCCGGGTTATAAAACCTAGCAAATGTGGACGGCGAGGCCCAGCCGACTGCCTCATAAATCTCCACAATGAACACACCGCTAGACCACGGGCAAGACGAGGCGATGCCTCTGGTGGAATGGGCCCGTACTCCGATGGGACATTGTAGGCCCAAGGAAGAGTACGCTAGTGTGATAGCGTCTACTATCCACCTAGAAAGTCTTTGCTTCGTGACCGGATGCCCTTTGGTGCGGTTACCGAAGCTAATAAAGAGTTGTTCCGACCATCTGAAATTGTGTTTAAAACTCGCTCTGGGAGACTTGTAGTCTCCCGTCGAGCGGCTAAATGTGCAGGGTGCACAGCTCGGGCCGAGGGTGCCATATTGCCCCGTCCGCTTGAGAGAGGAGATCCCGTCTCAACGGAATGGGCCAGGGGGCTGCAGTTGGTTCTTCCAGAGAGGGGCCACCAAGAGAACCTTGTGTCTCTGTTCCCTGATTCGCCTGATTACCTGTGGGATCAGGGCGATTGGGGGAAATGCATAAAGGAGGAGGTTGGGCCAATCGTGGGCCAACGCGTCCCTGACCTTCGAATAATAAATTGGGCAGTGAGAGTTGTCTTCTGAGGTGAAGAGGTCTACCTCGGACTCACCGAAGATCTCCCAGATTCTCTGAACCATCTGCGGATGGAGCATCCACTCCTCTGAGGGGACATTGCTCCATGATAACATGTCCGCTCCTCGATTCAATTTGCCCAGTATATGCGCTGCCCTCAGCGAGCGCAGGTTGAGTTGAGCCCATTCCAGAAGGCGCTCTACCAGAATGAAGAGGCGCTTTGAGGAGAGGCCTCCTTGACGATTTATGTAGCACACCACCAACATGTTGTCCGATCGGATTAGCACATGGTTTCCCCTTAGGACTGGCAGGAAGAACTGACAGGCTCAACACACTGCTAGTATTTCGAAGCAGTTGATGTGAAACACTTTTTCCGCTTTCGACCAATTGCCGAAAGTTGGTTTGCCCTCACACAGCGCCCCCAACCTGCGTTGGAGGCATCTGTCGTGACAACTTTTCTCCTGCAAATCATTCCCATGGCCACGCCCTGTTCCATCCAGCGAGAGTTCTTCCAAGGGGCCAGGGCTGTTACACAGGCCTGGCTCACCCTGATATTTAGGCGTCCGTGACACCACGCATGGGATGGAACCTGCGGTTTCAGCCAGCACTGAAGGGGACGCATACGAAGCAGGCCCAGCTGTAGTGCCATATTTTATCAGCATTTATTTTGTTCCCAGGAACGATATTCGCTGGCTGGGGAACAGCGTGCTCTTGGCAAAATTGACCCTGAGTTCCAGGCGCTCTAAGTCGCTGAGGATGAGGGTCCTGTGTGATATTAATTCTGCCTCCAACTGGGCCAGCACGAACCAGTCGTCGAGATAGTTGAGAATGCGTATTCCCATCTATCTCAGAGGGGAAAGAGCCGCTTCCATGCACTTTGTAAAAGTGCGGGGAGCCAGAGACAGCCCAAAGGGAATGACCGTCTACTGATAAGCCACTCCCTCGAAGGCGAATCTCAAGAATCGTCTGTGACGGGGGGCTATCTGGATGTGAAAGTATGCATCTTTCAGGTCCAGAGAAAAGAACCAGTCCCCTGAGCGAATCTGCGCGATGATCTGTTTCAGCGTAGTCATCCTTAATTACCTTTTCATGAGGGCGCAATTCAGGTGTCTGAGATCGAGGATGGGCCGGAGGCCACCATCCTTTTTTGGAACGAGGAAGTAACGGCTGTAGAAGCCCGTCTCGCTCTGAGCTGGAGGAACCTTTTCTACAGCTCCTTTTGCAAGCAGATTCATCACCTCTGAGCGCAGGACGTGAGCATCCCTGCTTTGCCGGGGTCTTCGAGCGAATTGGAGTGAATAATCTAATTTTATTATCCCCATAACCCATTATGACACTCCAGGGATGGCCTGCCAGGCCTCGGCCCGCATGGCGAGGGGTTGGATTAGCTCGAGTGACTGGCTGCACGGGGGCAGAGCACTCGTGAGAAATGGAAGAGGAATTTTGCTCTCTTTTTGAAAATGTTTGTGTTTTATTTTTCCCACTATAACAGCAGTTGGTTGCTTGGGCGCTTGAACGGGCCCATTGTTCAAAACAAACACATTTCCCTCCGCACCCAGGGTTGAACGGGGTGACAGGAGGCTTAAGAGAGGCTGCTTAGGAGGTGGTCCGGCTGCAGCGAGACTTGGCCCCATCCTCTTCCTGTCTCGCAGATCAGGAAGATGCCTGAGGCGCCGGGTCCAACGCTATCTTGAGTCGGGGTCCCTGGCGCTTAGGAAAGGGGTAGCGTCTGGCCGAGCGGGAACGCCCTCATGTCTGCTGAGTCTTAGCAGGCTGAACGGCTGGGGCGGCAGGTGCTGGCTTCATGGGCTGCTGAGTCGGCGTAGACTTAGGGCGACTAGGAGCAACAGCGGAGGCCAGACTCGTCCGTGGAGGCGAGGATCTTGGCCTGAAAGACCTGGAGGACCGCTATTGAATGGAGCGCCGAAGCTGCCTGTCCAGCAGAAGAGTAGGCACGTCCAGCTAGTGCTGAAGTGGTCCTACATGGTTTGATCGGATGGGCGGCCTTTGCCTTCCAGCTGATAGCCGTGGGCGGGCAGAGATTTTGAGGGCTCTTCAACCGCTTTTGAGAGGATACGGAGAAGTTCAGCATCCATCCCGGCTTTGGCGGCGCTGGGCGCGGACGACGGCAAGGGGGCGGGGTCGGTAACCGAGCCCAACAGCTCCTCTGCGTCCGAGGCTGTCAATGACATGCTGTCATCGGCCAGCTCGTCTTCACTACCCCCAAATGAGACCAGATCACTCGCGCTGGCAGAGGGACGCTGGTCAGGCTGGGAGAAGAGGATGGGTGAAACCTCTCTCTGGGGCGAGGGTGAGGCATGTGGGATCTGGGCCGACATGAGCTCGCTCGCAGCCGGACGCTCGAGTCCTCTGCCCTGCTGAAAACGGGAGGCCGCGAGGGACAGAGTCGCTTTCTGAAAAGAAAGCGATCCGCGAGCATAGAGAAGCGAGACTGAAGTTCTCGCAGTGAGAACAATCAGTTCCCGTGAGTGTGGCTTCCGCATGGGATTTTCCCAAGCAGGAAACGCACTCAGTGTGGCTGTCATCGGCATGCAGGTCACCCCTGCATGAGCCGCAGTAACGGCGTGGCATTTGCAACAACGCCAAGCTCTTTTAGTAAGCTCTTTTAGAATTGCTGGATGGCGGACGGGGAACAGGACCTGAACTGCTGTGACACTGAGGCGGCAAAGAAAGCGGATCAGCCGAGCAGAGAGGTCTCAGTCCAGCTGAGTGGCGTGTCAACGCCTAGCAGGCTTCAGGATCAGCGTAGAGCGTAGAGTCGTTGCTGAAGGAGAAGAAATCTGAGAATCCCGTGGCGAATGCCCGCTTATATAGCCAGATGGCCCCGCCCATTCTGGCGGCCTCTGGCGGGCTTTGTCGCCATAGGCTCTTCAGTTCAGGAGAAAAAAGGCTTTTCCCCAGAGTGTCTTTAGCAAGACGCAGTACGAGTGAAGTATCGACATGGAACCTGGGTTATCTTGCTTCATGCTGTTGAGTCTGTTTGGTATCCTTCTAGCAGTGCTGGGTTTGTTAGATTGGTTTTTGTTAGCTTTTATTTTGAAGTTCTGTCTTTGATGCTCTTGGCTCTGTCCAAAACCTGAAAAATGCTGAAGTAGGAGGACATCAAGGCATGTCTGAATCTAGTGTTACGTAACATCCTGATTTGAAGGCAGCATTAATGAATCCCTTGCAGCCTACGAAATCCCACACTCATGGGAACACACATGCTGATAAAGTATGGCATTATTTTATTTTATTTTATTTTACTCTGGAAAAACGCATACGCCAAGTTCATGAATGTAAATGTTTTGTGAGAGCCTAAGGATATCGGGCCTATGGATTGCAACTATATGTGTCCACAGGTGCAGATATAAGTGGATGTTTTCAGTTCATTCTCTATGTGAGCAGAAAGCACTGAGGCAAACGACAAGACCATCAAAACTTTGAGAAATATTCTTTATGCGAGTCACTGTGAGGTGAAGACAGTCACTTCTTTCATAAGCCTTAAAGTCTTTTGATGGTACTGGAGCTTCTGGTGGACGTCAAATGATAGTTTGCATGATTCTGACTGTGGCTGAGTTGAAAAAATCTATTAAATTGACACTGTATGTAGGGCTGCACGATAAATCGAAATGGAATCGAGATCGCGATTCGACAGAAGCTGCGATTGTCATGCGTATCTTTCAGTGAAAAATGCGCATGACAATCGCATTCGATTAATCGTGCAGCCCTAACTGTATGTATACTTTGACAGTCTATCTTTTTTAAAGCTTCTTAGCAGCCACCTTACCACCTACCTAGCCACCACTACCACTCACAAGACCTTATCAACCATATAGCAAGGCATGTATGCAGGTAATTTTAGACAGCAAAATACTTTTATACATTTCAAATCTCGTTTCAAATTGCCCTAGTATTGTCATCAATCAGATTGTTTTAAACTTTCAGACAGTTCTTTGCAGGACAACATTCAAATATTTGCCATGATGAACTTTCCTTTTCTGAAAGAAATTAATTAACTAGTGAAAGTAGCAAATTATTCTGTGTATCTCCTGCAAAGCTCATCTGTAAATCTTAAAACAAAGCTGAATTTCGAGGGAGTTTGAAAGAATGTATAGAAAATGGATTCCATAACATGACTGTTCTCTTCTGTAATGGTTTATATGATTTTCAGAATACAGTAAAGATGTGTGTTTTTACAAGTCAGCAACTCAAAATTACATAGATACGCAGAATAAATCACATTATAAAATTTATAACTTTCAATACTATATTTTTACTATACCGTTTTACTATACTTCAAAGCGATTTACAGCTAGAAAAATAACAGAATGTAGGATGGGACTTTATTTTATCCGTCAGGAATAGCGGGTTAGCATGGCCCCTGTAGCCCCTACTGGTAATTGACATTAAGTGTGCCATTTGGGACAGGGCCAGAGTTGCTTTAGTGAAGGACTTTCAGGTGCATTCTTATGGGTAATTAGTCAAATGACATTTACAGCTGATTGGTCTTTGTGCTGAGTGGTTCAGGCTTTTTAAAGGCACGAGAAGCTCGGTTGTCATGCCAGCTTCAGCTTTTTGTTGATGTGTTGTCTGTGTTTGGTAAGATTATGGATAGCACTTTCGAAAACTATTCTGTCATTAATGAATAACTAGGACATTCTAGTAGCTACTATTAACCAAAAAGGAAACGCTGATTAACAAATTATTAAAGGGATAGTTCACCCAAAAATGAAAATTCTGTCATCATTTACTCACCCTCAAGTAGTTCCAAACCCGTATAAATTTCTTTGTTCTGCCGAACAGAAAGGGAGATATTTTGAAGAAAGTTTGTAACCAGGCTGTTTTGGGGCACCATTGATTTCTATAGTAGGAGAAAAAAATACTATGGAAGTCAATGGTGCCCCAGAACTGCTCTGTTTCCCACATTCTTCAGAATATCTTCCTTTGTGTTCTGCAGAACAAAGACATTCATACAGGTTTGAAACTACTTGAGGGTGAGTAAATGATGAGAGAATTTTATTTTTGGGTGAACCATCCCTTTAAGTAATAGCAATAATCAAAGTAATAGTTGAATGAAGTAGTGCGCTATTAGATAATCAGTAGCTACTATTTTTCATACCTCCCAGAGGACTATTAAGAACTACTATTTTATAATTAATGTGAGTAATGCATAATGTAAATTAATTGTAAAGTGAAGATCATTGTAACCCAGTAGTAATGACTCGTGTATTTCAGAAGCAATTACTAATTATTTGGATCAGTATTCTAAAGTGAGATGCATGATAACTCCCTGGTAATGACTGAAGTCATTGTAAGCATTTGAGGTTTTGTAAGGTTTTGGATAGTAAAATGATGACTCAAGTATTACTTCATCCTTTTAAAGAATTTACTTTAAACATTATTCTAAAGTGAAAAGCATGATAACTCTCTAGTAATGACACACGTGTTACCAAATCCAGCAAAAATGAATTACAACCTTACAAAAACCTCAAAAGCTTAAAGTGACTTGTAGTTTCACAAACTACTTAAAGTGTACAGCCAATTTCATTGGTTAAAGTTAGGGTTAGGGGTTAGGATTGGTTGTAACATTGTGTAAGTATCAGCACTGTAATCAACATGACCAATTAAATCTTTACAATTGGCTACAGGGTGGAGTTAGCATTGAACTGGTTTGGGGGGGGAAATCACCCCAATGAGTCATTATTAGGGAGTTATCATGCCTTTTACTTTAGAATTTTGTTCTAAATAATTAATAATTGCTTCGGAGGGATTTAGTAATACTTAAATCATTAGTAGAGGGTTATGATGATCTTTACTTTAGAATTATAAATTATGCATTATTCATATTAATTATGAATCCGAATATAGTAGTTCTTAGTAGTACTTTGAAAAGTATGACCAAAAAACAAAAAAAACTAATTATTGACTAGTTAGTAGTGACCTAATTGCTGTTACTGTGTTATTACTTACTAATTTGTTAATCAGAGATTTTTGATAGTCTTGTTAATCAGAGATTAAATAGACCCTAACCTAAGTCTGTTAACCCTAACCCTAATTCTACTAGGGTTATTAACTAGTTATTAAAGCGTTAACATAGTGTTACTCATTTATTCCTGTTATGGAACAGTATTCTAAAGTGTTACCTGATTATGTATTTACTTCATATTCTTTGTGCACTGATGTGTCTCTGATGTGATATTTCAAAATGCCATTTATGAACCAGTAGATGACACTGTTGCTGTTTTTATGTCTTCTGTGCACTGCTTGACAACAAAATGAAGCGGTTTCAAGAACAAACAATGTGTCTTTACTGGTTATTTATAATTTGCATTTATTTGAATGTAGCCTATATCATGTTGCAATAAGGGTTTTAACAGAATCCAGCCCGATATTTTGTCTATATCTTGAGAGTGCAAATTCTTTAAGACCCACAATAGAAGAGGATAAAAGAACAGCTTTTGTATATTAAAAAAAAAACAAAAAACATAAACCAATGCAGCATAATACACAAAAATAACACAATTACAGAGGCAGTCACATGAGATCAGTCACACACAGGCTTATTCTTCAGATCATTTTTAGTCATTAAGGTGATATCTGTCAGAATAAAAAATCTTTGACGGATTTTACTAATTAAGTGCTTCATAACCAGTAACTGTTGTCAGTTTTCTGATGCAAACATCCCTCCATCTATCTTTAAAACACTTATAAGGACTTTCTAAGCGGTGAAACTCCCTGGATGGATGGTCAGTCAATAGCAAGATTTTTGATTGAAATATCATTCTGTAAAATTTCCATCTTCTGATTTATTATCATTCCCTTTGGTATTCGCAGGATTGGTGTGTTTGATGGCTCAGCACTTATTATTTACATTTCCATTAAAAACTGGCAAATCTTGCTGAGTTTGGCCTAAAACCACCTTTCAATTTTACACCCACTTATTTTAAGGATAATGAGACTGGCATGTTTGTTAAATAGTCAGGATCATCCTTAATTATATAACTGCAATGTGCTTCATAGTACTTGATACATATAACTGCTAGTAATTAACAAACAAGCAGATCATTTATATAATATAAGTATAAGGTAGCCTATAGGTGTAACTCATTTACAGGCCCACATCTCCTAGAAGCTGGAAAACACAATGGCAGTATGAGATGAGCCAGTTAAACCTTTGTGATTTGTGATTAACAACTTAAAGTTCAGCCTGTTCCTCACATAAAGCTATTATGTGGATTCAGAAGACATATAATATACTTTAATAGTGTTTTTTTTTTTTGGACCTTAACAAGCAGTAGTCAATTAAAAACAGCAGCTTAGTCATTCTGCAAAATATCTCATTGTGTGTTTTCCACAGAAGTGAGTGCATGATAGAATTTTCATTTTTACATGATTTATTCCTTTATCTGCTGCAAAGAACCACTGAACAAAGCTCGTAACCATTCTCAGTAAGTCATCGTGGGATCTCAGGAAAAACACTTGGCACTTGTTCATTAAATGGTCATTTATCTCTTATCTTGATACTTGCACATAAAATGCTTCCAGCTACATCTCTTTGTTTTTGTCCTATCTTGCTTTCTGTCCTATTTTTATTAGTACTGTATGTCTTACTCATAAGAGACTATTTCAGTTTTTAGGCATTCTCTAACTGTGTGTTCTGTATCTGTTCTTGAACATATTTACTAATTCTGTCCAACACATTTTCTGCATGCATGTTTCTAATAGCTACTAATGGACATTCTGGGAAAAATCAAAGTAGTTTAGTAATACTTAATAATACCTAATAATATGCATGTTCTATTATTTATGTACAGTAATATATA
>NW_015539848.1:79844-80398 GCF_001515605.1 Sinocyclocheilus anshuiensis
TTTTTCTGACCCAAAGAATTTGACAAATCATCCAAGGTGAACTTCAGTATTAAGCTTTTCTGATAGTGTTGGCACATTATGCATCTTATATATATGCTAAATTATGCCATGCATTTTTTAATATAGTGTCCTGAAGTAGGCAGCATTGTATCTATGCAACCAAAAACTCTGAATAACACAAAGAAAACAAAGCTGCATTTTTAACAATTAAAACTGAAACTGAGCAGAACTAATCTAATCTAGTTTAATCCAGATTGGATGAAGACAGGTTGTCTGGTCAGAACAAAAGTGTCCTTTGTTTTTATTGTATTCTGTATATATATACACTGAACAAAATTATAAGCGCAACACTTTTGTTTTTGCCCCCATTTTTCATGAGCTGAACTCAAAGATCTAAGACTTTTTCTCAAAAGTGTTGCGTTTATAATTTTGTTCAGTGTATATATATATATGTACTGTATATATATATATACTGTATATATTAGGGCTGTTATCGTTAACGTGTTAACGCATGCGATTAATTTTACAATCCTTAACGCGTTAAAATAATTTAA
>NW_015539848.1:84801-89339 GCF_001515605.1 Sinocyclocheilus anshuiensis
TTCTCGACTGGATAACCAGTCTCGCTAGTAAAGTTTTGATGGATGAAGACTGCAATCAAGGTAAAGACGATTGCGATGGTGTACAGGAGTCGTACAGTAAGCACGCGTGAGTCAGTTATATTAATGCATGTATGAGTGCTCTTGACGCACTGATCGCACATTGTATTTATGCACAGGCACAGACATTTCCGTACATTCACATTTTTTCCACACACATTCACGATAATGTTTTGATTTGTCATGCTTATGTTGCTGTGTTTAGTTATACTGAATGGATCCGTGTACTGTAGTACAGTGGTTCTCAAACCTGTCCTGGAGTACCCCCAGCTCTGCACATTTTGTATGTCTCCCTCATCTATCACACCTGATTCAACTCATCAGCTCATTAGGGAGTCGTACAGTAAGCACGCGTGAGTCAGTTATATTAATGCATGTATGAGTGCTCTTGACGCACTGATCGCACATTGTATTTATGCACAGGCACAGACATTTCCGTACATTCACGTTTCCACACACATTCACGATAATGTTTTAATTTGTCATGTTTATGTTGTTGTGTTTAGTTGTACTGAATGGATCCGAGTACTGTAGTAGATATATGCAGTCAGCAGGCGGTTGGTTTAGGTTTTTTTGGGCATCTCCATGTGGTCCTGTTCGGTATCGCAACTTGGCTTCTCTAAAATGTAAAAAAGCTCTTTGGTGTTGCACTGTACACATACTATAAAATTCTGTTTTTTTTTTCTTTCATATGTGCTTATATGGGCTCCTTATATCAAAGTGTCCTTTTTTGGAAAGACATCTAAATTTATCTTGAAAAAAGCTTGCAGAAAATACAGATTTTTGAGAATCATCCTTCAATCTTTTGGTTTACTTTGCTGAATATAGCAAATGATGACAAAATAAACATTTGAAACAAGATAAATGGTCTATGCTTAATTTCATGGTGTGCGATTAATCGCAATTAATCACAGAAAAAGTATGTGATTAATCAGATTAAAAATTGTAATCAATTGACAGCCCTAATATATATATATACAGTGCTGCTTGAAAGTTTGTGAACACTTTAGAATTTTCTATATTTCTGCATAAATATGACCCAAAACATAATTAGATTTTGACACAAATACTGAAAGTAGACAAAAAGAATCCAATCAAACAAAGGACACAAAAATATATACTTTGTCATTTATTTATTTAGAAAAATGATCTGGTATTAAATATTTGTGAGTGGCAAAAGTATGTGAATCTTTGCTTTCAGAATCTGGTGTGACCCCCTTTTGCAGCAATAACTGCAAGTAATTAGATTTTCACACAAATCCTGAAAGTAGACAAAGAGAATCCGATCAAACCAAGGAGACAAAATATATACTTTGTAATTTATTTATTGAGAAAAATGATCCGCTGTTAAATATTTGTGAGTGGCAAAAGTATGTGAATCTTTGCTTTCAGACAGAACCACTTCAACTCTGTGATGTTGGTGGGTTTCCTCCTATGAACTGCTTGCTTCAGGTCCTTCCACAAAATTTCAATTGGATTAAGGTCTGGAATTTGACTTGGCCATTCCAAAACATCTTCTTTAACCATTCTTTGGTAGAACAACTTGTGTGCTTGGGGTCGTTGTCTTGCTGCATGACCCACTTTCTCTGGAGATTCAGTTCACAGACAGATGTCCTGACATTTTCCCTTAGAATTTGCTGGTATAATTCAGAATTCATTGTTTCATCAATGATGGCAAGCCGTCCTGGCCCAGATGCAGCAAAACAGGTCCAAACCATGACACTACCACCACCATGTTTCACAGATGGGATAAGGTTCTTATGCTGGAATGCAGTGTTTTCTTTCTCCAAACATAACGCTGCTCATTTAAACCAAAATGTTCTATTTTGGTCTCATCTGTCCACAAAATAATTCTCCAGTATTCCTCTGGCTTGTCCACATGATCTTTAGCAAACTGCAGATGGGCAGCAATGTTCTTTTTGGAGAGCAGTGACTCTGCCATGCACACCATGGTTGTTCAGTGTTCTCCTGATGATGGGCTCATAAACATTAACATTAGCCAATGGGAGAAAGGCCTTTAGTTGCTTAGAAGTTAGCCTGCAGTCCTTTGAAACCTAGTGGCCTTTTACATGTCTTGCTTTTGGAGTGATCTCTGTTGGTGGACCAGTGGTCTTTAGTTTCCTCCATTTGTACACAATCTGTAAACAGGCCCAAACCATGATACCACCACCACCATGTTTCACAGATGGGATAGGGTTCTTATGCTGGAATGCAGCGTTTTCTTTCTCAAAACAACGCTGCTCATTTAAAACCAAAATGTTCCATTTTGGTCTCATCCATTCACAAAACATTTCTCCAGTATTCCTCTGGCTTGTCCACATGAACTTTAGCAAACTGCAGATGGGCAGCAATGTTCTTTTTGGAGAGCAGTTCGATTCTGCCATGGACACCATGGTTGTTCAGTGTTCTCCTGATGATGGACTCATAAACATTATCCAATGTGAGAAAGGCCTTTAGTTACTTACCTTTTTCTGAGGTCCTCAGAGATGTCATTTGTGCCATGATACACTTCCACAAACATGAACAAACTTTGATAGATCCCTGATCTTTAAATAAAACAGGACACACACTGACACCTGATAGTCATCTCACTGATTAAAAACACCTCTGAACAGATAGACTCTAATTTCACCTTCAAATTAACAGCTAATCCTAGAGATTCACATAATTTTGCCGCTCACAGATATGTAATATTGGATCATTTTCCTGAATAAACAAATGACAAAGTATTTTTTTTTAATCTCATTTGCTTGATTAGGTTCTCTGTCAACTTTCAGGACTTGCATGAAAATCTGATTATTTGGGTTATATTTATGCAGAAATAGACAATTCTAAAGGGTTCACAAACTTTCAAGCAGAACTGTATGCACATAAGAAAATACACAACATAACCAAACATGAAAAAGTCCATAAATCTTTTATTGAATTATGAGTAAATGTGTCTGTATGTGCCTTGTATCTGTATGTGTGTACCTCTTGTCTGTTCTTAGTAATAGGGAGAACTGGATACTCATAACTGCCGAGCGAAGGCGGGGTGGTTCCTGGACCTATAAGTCAAAGGTCACGTGTCAAAACAGTTTGAATTGTGAATGTGAGTTATGCAATTCCATCCTAATTGGTAACACAGAAGCCAAACATGGAGGTAGGACATAGGACAGATGTTATGTTAATAGCACTGTACAATACTGATTCTAGTTAATCACATTAGTAAAATCAAATAATAAAGAGTCTTTAGTTGGTATGTGGGTGATTACTGGTTGGTAGTTCTGGCCTCCTGCTCTTCTGGTTTCCTCCATCTGATCCTGCCTTCTCTGGAGAAGTCTGTTCAGACAACTGCTCCACAGAGCTGCAGCAAATGCACACACAAAGAGAAAATTGTGTATCCTTGGGTCTTCTCCCAGTCTATTGTCTAGTTAACCACCAGCTGTCAATCATATTAATTCACCTGCACACATTTATACTTCTCTATGCAACACTAAACCCTGGTTCAAAAAGATTTAAGAGACTTTTAATGGTCTTTTTAAACAAACCGTGTATATACTGTCAAAATGCTAAATGTTGTTTAGTACGGCAGACCTTTTAAAACTAAACTTGGTCAAAGGATCATGCATTGATATTTACTTTATGAAAATGCATGCGTATCGACTTATCCTAAAAGCACGTGTCTCCTGTCGTGTTTTTATTCCAATTAGCGATGACTACACACGTCTCATCAATATTTATTGTTTATATTTCTGAATACTCTTAAAGTAAGCCTGTATAATAAAATTAACAGTTTTAATCAGCAAAAACACTCATGACTTATACCTGTCTGTAGTAGAAGGAGCTTCGGCCTGCTTTTTCACTTCATCGGTGATTGTGATGTTTGCAAACTGTACCCCGACAGTAAACCAGTGGGCTATCTGAGCTGATGTGATGGCCTGATGCATCCTGCACAAACCATACAAAAATCATGCAAAAAACGACAAATAATCAAACGCCGAGAAGAGCTCACATGCGTCCACTCGCGCTCTCTAGCATCTCCTTCCGCGCCGCGGCCGCTCTGCCAGCAGGTGGGGCGGAGAACAGGTTAACGCTCACTTTTTTATTTTAAAAAATAACGAAAACTTTTGTTGTTGTAGTAGTAGTATATGATTCGCTAATAGACCAGAGTAAGTTGTTGAGATATTAAAGTCAATCTCACTGATTAAAAACACCTCTGAACAGATGGACTCCAATTTCACCTTAAAAATTAACAGCTGATCCTAGAGATTCACATACTTTTGCCGCCCACAGATATGTAATATTGGATCATTTTCCTGAATAAATAAATGACAATTTTGGGTGAACTATTCCTTTAATGACAGTCGGCAGCATGTTTAGTAGCTACTGTCCCTTGAAGAGCTTCACGCGTTTCTCTCTTAACTGTTTACTTTCCTTTTAGACATAACCAACTGTGTTTATATGTAAACCTTGTGTGTTTTTGACAGTATTAGACGCGA
>NW_015539848.1:90433-92036 GCF_001515605.1 Sinocyclocheilus anshuiensis
AAACATGACCAAACTTTGATAGATCCCTGTTCTTTAAATAAAACAGGGCACACACTGACACCTGATAGTCCTCTCAATTATTAAAAACACCTCTGAACAGATGGACTCTAATTTCACCTTCACATTAACAGCTAATCCTAGAGGTTCACATACTTTTGCCGCCCACAGATATGTAATATTGGATCACTTTTCCTGAAAAAATAAATGACAAAGTATATATTTTCATCTCATTTGTTTGATTGGGTTGTCTTTGTCAACTTTCAGGACTTGCATGAAAATCTGATGATTTTTTTGGGTTATATTTATGCAGAAATATAGACGATTCTAAAAACTTTCAAGCAGCATTGTGTGTATATATATATATATATATCAGGGCTGTACGTTACTTTTTTTTTCACATAGCACTGGTGCTACAGAGGTTGAAAGTTTTGTAGCACAGGCCAAAATAATGTAGCTGGTTAAGGCAGAATACTTTTGGCCATGAGGTTGCAGGTTCGCACACTTGCAAAATTATACATACATACATACAGGGCACAAACTAACTTTTTGCCACACCTGCCAATGGCTGGTGACGTGATAAAATTAACCGGCCAAAATTGTTTTTTTCCGGCCATGAAACTCTTTTTGCAAAAACAGGCAGTCATTACTACTACAACGACTAAACATATATACAATGTTTTTAATTTGTCCTTTACTTTAATTACAAGAAAAAAAACAACAAACAGATTTATTGATTTATATATTTTTTGTCCCTAAAAAAACCGTTGAGATTCTTGTTTGGCAAACGGAGCAGGCCATCGTGTTACTCCTGTTTCACACATACTCAGTTTGCAGTGCGTATGTGGTGCATATTTTTTTTCCACATCCATGTTAACAGATTAGAGCAGGGCTATATAATTAGCTTCATTTGAGGGCCGAATTATCAAACTGAAAATTTGAAGGGGGCCAAGGGTGTGGGGGCTATCCCGATCTCTTTCTGGGGGGAGCTATAAAATTTGAAATTAAATTGAAATCGGAAACATTAATGCTGTCTGTCAATCGATTAAAAAATAATAATTAATTATATTTTTCTGTAATTATTCATGATTAATTGCATATTTATAGTCACAATTTCACATTGAACCTCCAAATTAATGTAGAAACAACATAAAGATAGTATATTTTAAATATGTTTAAATGGCATCTTTTTACTAAGTAGTATATTATTAATGAAGTATTGATACCAGTACTGCTACTGGTGTCTCTATTAAATACATTTTCCCTCAATTTTACCTATTAATTATAGCCATTCAACATTACAGTATAATTGAAAGCCATTTCTGTCAGGACCACTATCGTCAAAGATGATTGACATACAGTTTGGATTGGCGGTATGGTTCTGGGCAAGAACTCCCTGCGCATCCATGTAGCCTAGTATGGATGAGAGCATGGAGAGCAGCGATAACCCCCCCCAGGGTAAAAAGAACAGAACCTACATAAATGTATTGCAGATATAGTTATATATATTTTATGTACACATTTTAGAATTAGTCTGATTCAAAGGATAATAAGAAGGCTGAATCCTGACTGACAGAGGAGGAGCTGGGGATGGAGGAGGGTAATT
>NW_015539848.1:92181-93348 GCF_001515605.1 Sinocyclocheilus anshuiensis
AATAGGCTCTGAAATATTAAGTGATTTTAAAACAATCTTCACATAAAGTATGTTGTATATGCATAAACTATAAAGATTAATCTTAATTCAAGCTACAAAAGTTAATCAGCGACTAGAGCAGTCGAGTGTTTTCTCTTTTTCTTTTGTTCTTTGATTTACATCAATCACAGACTTCAGCAGGATTTACTTTAAAAGCAGTGCTTCCTCTTTAAAACCTGATACAGCTGAACGAGCAACCATTTAAAATATAGCCTACTTCACTGCATCATTTCTGCGACGTAATCCCAGGTATTGAAATACTAAAACATGGTGGCTATCCCATCGTCGAACAACTGACGACTCTCCTAAATACATGCTGGGCAACAGCTCAAGTCCCAGAGGATTGGCAAAGAGGAGTCATCATCAAACTCCCAAAGAAAGGACATCTCGCTGTTTGCAACAACTGGAGAGGGATCACGCTCCTATCCGTTCCTGGAAAGGTATTCTGCATCGTCCTTCTACGGCGCCTAAGAGAAGCAGTTGACAAGAAGCTTCGAGAAGAACAAGCTGGATTTCGTTGTGGTCGATCCTGCAATGACCAAATCTTTATTCTACGGAACATCATCGAACAGAGTTTGGAATTTCAGCAACGACTATACATCAATTTTATCGACTTTGTCAAGGCGTTTGACAGCGTGGACCGAGAATCGCTGTGGTGCATTGCTCGTGACTTTGGCATACCCGAGCGCTTCGTCAACATGTTTTGGAACCTATACTACAAGTCAAGCTGCTGCGTGCGAACTGAAACAGGAAACACCGATTTCTTTACCATCGAGACTGGTGTACGACAGGGGTGCATTCTGTCCCCCCTCCTGTTCCTCATGGTGGTTGACTGCGTCATGCAAAAAGCTATGGATCACCCTGAATTTGGAATTCCATGGCGAGGATCCGAACGGCTGACGGACCTTGATTTTGCTGATGACATCGCCCTACTTGGAACAATAAGAAAGAACATAGAAGAAACGACAAAGAGACTGGAACAAGAAGCAGCCAAGATAGCGCTTCGCATAAGTACAACTAAAACTAAGGTTATGCGAGTCGGATACACCACCAAACATGCCCTTTTGAATATTGGACAACAACAAATTGAGGAAGTGGACAAGTTCACCTATTTGGGCAGTTTTTTGA
>NW_015539848.1:93676-95574 GCF_001515605.1 Sinocyclocheilus anshuiensis
TCAGCAGGATTTACTTTAAAAGCAGTGCTTCCTCTTTAAAACCTGATACAGCTGAACGAGCAACCATTTAAAATATAGCCTACTTCACTGCATCATTTCTGCGACGTAATCCCAGGTATTGAAATACTAAAACATGGTGGCTATCCCATCGTCGAACAACTGACGACTCTCCTAAATACATGCTGGGCAACAGCTCAAGTCCCAGAGGATTGGCAAAGAGGAGTCATCATCAAACTCCCAAAGAAAGGACATCTCGCTGTTTGCAACAACTGGAGAGGGATCACGCTCCTATCCGTTCCTGGAAAGGTATTCTGCATCGTCCTTCTACGGCGCCTAAGAGAAGCAGTTGACAAGAAGCTTCGAGAAGAACAAGCTGGATTTCGTTGTGGTCGATCCTGCAATGACCAAATCTTTACTCTATGGAACATCATCGAACAGAGTTTGGAATTTCAGCAACGACTATACATCAATTTTATCGACTTTGTCAAGGCGTTTGACAGCGTGGACCGAGAATCGCTGTGGTGCATTGCTCGTGACTTTGGCATACCCGAGCGCTTCGTCAACATGTTTTGGAACCTATACTACAAGTCAAGCTGCTGCGTGCGAACTGAAACAGGAAACACCGATTTCTTTACCATCAAGACTGGTGTACGACAGGGGTGCATTCTGTCCCCCCTCCTGTTCCTCATGGCTGTTGACTTCGTCATGCAAAAAGCTATGGATCATCCTGAATTTGGAATTCCATGGCGAGGATCCGAACGGCTGACGGACCTTGATTTTGCTGATGACATCGCCCTACTTGGAACAATAAGAAAGAACATAGAAGAAACGACAAAGAGACTGGAACAAGAAGCAGCCAAGATAGCGCTTCGCATAAGTACAACTAAAACTAAGGTTATGCGAGTCGGATACACCACCAAACATGCCCTTTTGAATATTGGACAACAACAAATTGAAGGTGTGCTTATTTAGCAGTATTGTCGTACCTACAGCAATCTATGCGGCGGAAACTTGGAAGATGTCTGCGAGAATGGCCCAAAGGCTTAATGTCTTCAAGCAGCGATGTCAGCGAAGAATTCTGGGTGTGTCGTACCGAGACCATATCAGCAATAATGAGATTTATCATCGAACTGACACTCGCCCATTCCAAGAAGTTGTCACCGAATGCCGACTAAGATTTGCTGGTCACATCTTACATCAGGAAACTTGCCGCCCAATGCACCGTACCGGTCCTAAGGCGGACCTAAGCTAAGCTAAGCTAATCCCAGGTATGTGTCGCCACATTCTCGGGTTATGAAGAATAAAGAAGCATTATTTTATTCGCTTCGTCAGAAACGGTGAATCTCTTTAAAAATGGGCTGTTGTTCCCACTACATTGCATTGTTATATTTCGTAAAACTTTTACCTGCCAACTGGCGACTGAAACTGTTACATATACTCGCCAACACTGATTTTTACTCGCATTTAGCGCTTGGCGAGTGTTAATTTTAGGCCCTGTATATATATATATATATATATCTATGTGTCGCGTGTTCCTTCCACCCCGTTACATTGGTGGAGAATGCAGGCAAGTGGTGGAGGATACACCAACAAGTGATCTCTGTCCATTCATCCTCTCTCTGTTTTCCCTCCCAGGCGGCTACTCCTCCCCACAGCATGGACGAAATTCTCCAACGGCTGGCGGAGGTCAGCATCCGCCAGCAGCAAATAGATGATGGCTGTCCTGTTACGGCCGCACCAACAGTATGCCGCTGCCTACCTGGATGACGTGGTGATCCACTCGGAGCGTTGGGAGGACCACCTAAACCGTCTGCGGGGGGTGCTACTGGAATTACGGAGGGCTGGACTCACCACCAACCCTCGCAAATGTAACCTAGCGCTCTTCAAGGGAAGTACCT
>NW_015539848.1:95791-101125 GCF_001515605.1 Sinocyclocheilus anshuiensis
CTTCGGCTGCCCCTTCCTGCTGCAAACAGACGCCTCCGAAGTGGGATTGGGAGCGGTCCTGTCTCAAGTCCAGGACGGTGAAGAAAATCCCGTGTTATTTATTAGCAGGAAGCTGACCCCACCCGAGAAAAATTATGCAAACGTGGAAAAGGAAGCTCTGGCGGTTAAGTGGGCAGTCCTGGAGCTGCGTTATTACCTCCTCGGCCGCAAGTTCACCCTCATAACGGATCACGCGCCCCTACAATGGATGGCCTGGGCCAAAGACACCAATGCCAGGGTGACACGGTGGTTCCTCGCACTCCAGGACTTCCACTTCATTGTCCGTGCTCATCACGGGCTGATCGGTCACAGCTGAGAGTCATCAGCCCGCGGCCAGATAAGCCACGTGAGGCCCGACGATGAGGGAAGACATACTCTCCCAGAAGCTGAAGTCTAACGTGTTCTCTCCTTTACATTCCAGTAACCAGCCCGTGACCAACCAGCCCGAACACGAGCGCTGCACAGACTCACCGACACTGGAACTCGCTCACGGAGAAGCACCGACTCACGCACGGAGAAGCCTCAACTCACCTCAGCACCCACCTCCCTCACTTGGGCACTTGATCTGTGAATAAATCCACCCTCCGGGGTATTTATTTGAGCTCTCCTTGTCGCGTGTTCCTTCCACCCCGTTACACTGGTGGAGAATGCGGGCAAGTGGTGGAAGATACACCGACAAGTGATCTCTGTCCATTCATCCTCTCTCTTGTGTTTTCCCTCCCAGGCGGCTACTCCTCCCCACAGCATGGACGAAATTCTCCAACGGCTGGCGGAGGTCAGCATCCGCCAGCAGCAAATAGTGGAGCATCTCGCCACTCGACAGGGGGAAACTGAGCAGGAGCTCGCCACCCGCCAGCGCGTACCGGTACCGGATCCCCGGGTACAGGCCGCCCAGCTGTTGCCCAAGATGACCGCACACGATGATGTGGAAGTCTACCTTCAGATGTTTGAGAACACCGCAACGACTGAGGGCTGGGAACACGACGACTGGGCACGAGCGCTGGCACCTCTCTTGACTGGGGAAGCCCAACGAGCCTTCTTCAGTTTACCGACCGCGGTGGCCACGCAATACGAGGAAGTGAAGAGGGAAATTCTGGCCCGGGTGGGGCTGTCTCCGGTATGCGCGGCCCAATATTTCCATGACTGGGTCTATCAACTCCGCTTGCCCGCCCGTGCCCAGGCCGCAAAAAAGCATCATATGACCCCTTTAAAAAAAATTCTGAATAAATGTAAATTGTCATCAATGGAGAATAAAGCTTTTTAGAGCCAAATGGTGTAGCATCTACCAGCAAGCTTACTTGCAAACCTTGATCCCTTGTGTGACAAACAATCTTGCAGTGATCTTCAAAGGAAAATATTGTGCAGTACGTAGACCTAGACCTCAGTCTCATTCCAAGAGTTCAAGCAATTAACATTTGTATGCCGTACTGCTGCAGTGGGTGGCAGAAATCAAATGTATGCTATTCCCATTATCAGGAAGTGCTGCCCTTGTCCTTTATATGCAGATGAAAGACAGTGATGTGCATCGAGGCAGGGTGACAGCCCCTCACAAACACTAACCCACATGACAGTGCTGATTGTGGAGCTGTAAGGGGCAGTGGAGTGTGTGATGGAGTCATCCTCTGTCTCTCAGCCTGCATACTGATGGCCACAAATTATAACGATTTCTGCTGAAATATTTGTTCATTTATTTTCTTTTCCTGCTTGGTCTCAGTGATGTTTTCCACTCTTCTCTTTTCACCAAATCACCTTTCCACTTTATAGGTTCTCTTTGTATGCATTAATTAGTCTACATGTAAAACCACATAATAAGTTGAGAAAAATACAATAAATAATAAATAAAACTAATAAATAGTACATAACTCTAGCAAGTGCATATTATGATTAAAATAAGATACTTCTGAACCCCTTTTCAAATGTGTTAAAGCCTTATCTTACTTTTCACAGATGTTACAGTGTGGTTAATGTACTTGTGTTCAAATCTAGTGTCAATCAACACTCTGTGTTGAACCTGTGACCTTACCTTAATTAGCAGACTTATTATATTACCTTAATTAGCTTGAATTGTGTGATGTATTAAATGTAACATTTGTTATTTAAACAGCCTAAATCAGCCCATCTTCCTACCTTCAATGGAATTAGCAACATCCATTTTTCATTCTCCAAACTGCTTGTCCTAAGAAGGGAGGAATTTGCAAAATGCTGTGTTAAATTGATTTAAATGGCATGTTGCACAAAAGGTCAACAGTATTTAATATCAATCATTACTGATTTAGAATATCAAATACCTATAATATCACTACAGTTGAATGCAACACTGACTCCTTCACCAAACTAGAAACATAATTACAGTATACACACATCCTCAACAATGAAAAATATCAAAACAAAATCAGAATTCACTTATTACTCTTAAAGTTTATTGAAAATCACTGAGTCCGACAGAAAAATATCAAAATGAGCAATGTAATGTCTATATTCAAAATGACTAGTCGTGGCTTTAAAATGTATGTTTTGTCATTTGGAGTATCTCAAAAAATCTAATCTGGAAATCCCTTCCTTTAAAAGTTTTCTCATCAGGACCCCACTGGGAAGTAAATAAGATTTTCTAGCATGTGCATTTGTGGGAGAGTTTTACCTCCTACTATTCATTAAGTTTATAATGTTCATGGTGAACTACACTGGTGTTCATTAATTCAGTCCCACAGTATGACTCCTCTATAATAGAAAGAGATTAACATCATAAAGTAAGTTAAAGCTTTGCTTATTTGTGTGGATGTTAGCACAAGGGAGTCTGCCCTGCTGAAACAAATAGCTTAAACTAGACAATGGTGGTTTTCTGGTCAATGATGTTCTAGTTCAAAACCCTTCTCAAACCAGAAAACCAGACCAGCCTAAAAACATGGGCCATGGTGAACTGTTCTGGGCTGGTTTAAACTGTGTTGTTGTTTATTGTGACCAGTTACAACATCTTTAAACTAAACATTTTATGCAAAAAATAGTTTCCCGCTACAGTGTACATTTTAACATAAATCTTAGAGTGTAGGTAAAATGTAATGGGTCGGCTATAACAATGTTCAAAACTTTCATATACAAAATAGTATCATATACAATGTCACATATTTCCAATAGTCTTTTAAAATTGCAAGAGTGCTGTTATTATAGCACTAGTCTAATTAGTATAGTCAGACTTCATGCCCACGGTCTGCTGGCTGAATGTCTGATGCAAAAGGCACACAAAATAAGAAACACTTCAGGAATTTTGAAGTAATCATCTGATTGGTTGAATTATACAGGATTTCTGGTTCACCAGGAAACAAAGCCGTTATGATGCCAAACTCCCTCATGGAAGAAGAAAGCCATCGTGTTTACAATTGCAACAATGATGGCTTATCTGGATCAACTAAACACTGGAATTTCAAAAGTATTTGAATTTCATGGCATAGACTTTGTGCCATTGTTGCAGTAAACTAGCATGACATTCGACTTTACATTTCCATGTCCCTAAACCTTGACACTGAACAAAACGAACTGTGACTGGATGCTTTACATGTTCGTCAGATGCCTCTTTGGGTGGTTCCTGACCAATGAAATGACCCTCTGCCGTCAGTCTGAACGATTTTATTGCACAGCATCTGAAGTGTTGTTATTCTGAAATGCCTAAGCCAAGTCTGTCGTCAAAGTATTTCTGTATAATTGCCTCCCAGAACTGTCTTACACGACTGCTTTCTTAAACAGCAGCATCCACCTCCGAAAGCAACGACCGCATTGATTGTGTTTCTTTTGCTAGCTCTGAGGCGCAAATAATTTATTATATGTGAAAATTATTGGTTACACTTTATTTCGATAGTCCACTTTAGAAATTCTATTAACTATAAGTAACTTTGTAACTACATGTCAACTACATGTCGACTAATTCTCATTAATTTGCAACTACATGTCTACTAACTCTCAGAGTAGACTGTTAGGGTAGGTTTAGGGTTAGTAGAATAAGTTGACAAAGAAAGTGTTAGAATATATTAAGCAGACAGTCTACTAATACTCTACTAACTGCTAGTTGACATGTAGTTGCAAAGTTACTTACTGTTAATAGAATGTCTAAAGTGGACTATCGAAATAAAGTGTTACCAAATTATTATATTCAGTGGCTTTTCCTACTTTTATTAGTGATATTTAGTGCCAGTTTATCAGGTAGTGACGATTTTGTTCTCTTTGACTCGTTGGATGGAAATGGTGCTTATTCGCAAATGTTTTATGTGATATTCCAATTTTGCACATAAGTTAAATTCGCAACTTTGGATGAAAACTAATGATTGTATCACTCTTTGTCTGTTTTCACAGCATTCAAGACCAGAATATGTGAGCAGTACTTTACTTTTTGTTCAAGTTCTCATCAGGAAAAAAAAATAGCTTGTTTTGTGCAAGATGCTTTTATGGCTTATTTTTCCTAGAACATTGTAAATAAATACGTTTGTCTTCATGTGCCACCACAATGTCGTCATCATTGATTTTTTTCAAGCCCTAGGAAGCATGTCAAAAAACGTACTTTCTCCCCCCCAATGGCATTCGGATCCTCTGGGATAATTTGTACACAATAAATTTGTGGCCGACTGCTCCAAACAAAAAATTGTTTTGCCAGAGTGAAGTGAAGCGAAGTGCTGACAGAAAAGTCCTGTCAACGCAGCTCCTTTGCATAAACGTATGCCTACTGCACAGACTTGCTGAGTTAAAGTGTTGCTTCATTACTGGAGGCCACTTTTCTTTTTTCCCAGAGCTGTCAGGAGTCATGAGAGCCAGATGAGATGCTGAGGAGATGTGACAGAGGTTTTCTGCTCTAATAGATTCTAGCCCATGAGAGCAGCTCCATTTAAATCAGACTCTGTGTTAATGTGGTAATGAATCTACTGATAGAGCTCCAGGGGGAAAGGCTGATGTGGAGGGGCAGTTTTTATCACGCTGACGCTAACAGGGGCGGGAGACACAGCCCTGGCGTCTTCAGAAGTCAGCACAGGATGTGTTATTGAGCGTTATTTTTTTATCAACAACAGGAAATTGAATAAAGGAAGTAAAGGAGACATTGAAAATTTCATCCCAGACTCAATGGAAAAATATGACTGTACCTACATTTTTAAAGGGGTCCTATTATGCTCTTTTACAAAGTCTTGATTTTGTTTTGAGGGTGTACTAGAACAGGCTCACAGAAAAACACATTATTTTTCACATTATTACAGCACCTCTCTCCCCAGTCTGGCATGAACGGCTCGAATAGTTCCTGTATCAAATGAAGGCCCGCCT
>NW_015539848.1:101335-103262 GCF_001515605.1 Sinocyclocheilus anshuiensis
TGAAATACGAAATGTGCTGTGATTGGTTAGCTGGGCCAGTGTGTGTTGTGATTGGCAGCACTCGGCGCCTGGCCGGGAAATGTCATGCCCCTTACCCAGTGTTGGGAGTAACGCATTACAACAGTAATAATATTACAGTAGTACATTACGTTTTGCTGTAACGCAGTAATATAACGCATTACTAATAACATTTGGGTAATATTATTACTCGTTACAATCTCAGTAACACAAGTTACAACAACATATTTTAACTCAAAATTAAGTGGTGTTATTAAGTATGACGTCTTGTCGCAATTTTGCGACTTTGGAGATTAGAGGGTCAAATAGCCTAATTACCAGATTAACAAAACGAAAGGAAAAAACAGATATGCTGCTGAGTTTGGTTCACCGGCTATTTGTGTGGCGCGGCGCTGTACGAAAGTCCACAGAAAGGAAACCGAGATGACAGAAATAAAAGTAAACACATTGTGGGTAAAATAGTTTCTCTATCTTCTGTTGCTGGAATTAGATGGTTGAGATGACTGAAGAGACGGATTCTACATTTGGGAGATGGACACACTCCTGTTATTTTCAGTTTATCGTAGAAAAGGATAAGAATGCTTAGCAATATGTGCGACACCAAACTCTCAACATGGAGAAATAGCACGAGTAAAACCTGGAAACCGAGATGACAGAAATAAAAGTAAACACATTGCAGTTTCGAATGATCTGTATGACCATAAAATAAAGAGTATTTTTTTTGCTGTTTGTTTCTGCTGTTCGATCGCGCCGGCGCCTCACGCACACACAGCATTGCAAATAGCCTGAGCTCGGGCCAAAGACACATTTGCTCATGTGACGAGGATATTTTTTAAGTGCGTTATAAGCCTGGTTTACATAATAAATAATAGTTTAGCATTCAAATACATCGCAAATATGGACACATTTAATTGGATCAATGCCGAATGAGAGAGGTAGGCTGCGCGGCAACGCTGTTTGCTTTTAGTTTCGCATTGAATTAGCCTCAGTGGCGGCTCCAGGATTTTTTTGTTGGGGGTGCTAAGGGGGGACTTAACAGTTCAGAGGGGGTGCTAAAAAACTTATGCAAAATATTTGACTTAACCCTTTATGCGCCAGGGATTTTTGGGAAAAATGCTGGATTTTGACATCAAGATTTCAAAAGCTTGTAAAAGTTACGCCTATAAGCTTCAGCATACAAATTCAGCCACCTTGTGTTTTTTTTTTATACAGCAGCTTCGAAAAAGCCATATTTTAGTTTTTTTTTTCCAGTGGTATAAACTTCTCATATGCCACTGTTATTAGTGATATAACTTTAATGCCAACTGCCAAATATGACACTTGAACTTATTTGCATGTTGTTTTTTTTTATCCTCATTCCAAATGATCAGAAAAGAGTAAACCAACAATTAAACAGGAGAAAGTACTAAATTACCAACAGGCTCATCAAATCATTTGATCCAGTCCTGATACACTTCTTAATTTCTCAAATAAACCCAGCCACCATTGTCATCGCTATTTCCAGCCCTATTTAGATCCAGATCACCCCTGCTGCCTCTACCACGTCTCCCAGCTCTCCCACGCACAGCACGGCCACGTGTACATCCCCGTTGGGCAAAAGGTTGAAATTATCACTTGTTTGTGCTTCGTGAACATTCGCGCCTTGCATGGCGGCACCATTGCGCTGCAAAGATGTACCGGGAGAAGCGCAATCATTAGACGACTGATCGTCATTCCAAAAGGCAAATATTCCCCTTCAGAGTCAGAATCGGCGAATAACATTTGCAACACATCCTCACGGTACAACATTTTATTAGCCATTTGGCGATTTTCTCTCACAAATCTCACAATTTACTCGCACGCTATGAGCTGAACTGCTTCCGCATCAATGACACGATAGTTCACTTGCTCTGCTATTTCCTCGACCACT
>NW_015539848.1:103287-114417 GCF_001515605.1 Sinocyclocheilus anshuiensis
GTGGACCGATTTTAAAAAACAACCTGCTTAACGCGAAATACATTTCTTCTCATGTTTTTCACTATACGGGCCACAAGATAAATATTAAGGGAATAATTTAAGACTATAAGTTATATACTATCATCAGCCTATATTGAAGTCATTTTGTCTCTTGTTGTCTCAGAGAATATGCGTTGTTAATGCAGCGTTAGAAAGCTCCATCAGTTTTTTTACTTTCACTTTCTCTATAGTGAATTTACTGACGTTCACCGGCATAACTTGCGCACAGTTTGCGCGTTGCTTGCTTGTTTTGCTTTACCCCTCCCCCATAATATCAATCGTTTATAGGCCACATATTAGGCCATTTTTTTAATGTTTATTTTTTTTATGTTAATAAAAGTGACACCAAAAATAAGGGAACATCATTAGGAAATGATGTTCCCTCGCCGCCACTTAGCAACTTATATTTTTCATTCTTGTTTTCTTCTGAAACCATTCAAAATTGCCCATAGGCTAGGTATTGTGTTTATTGTTTGTACATTATAACATTTCGCTTTATTTACCGGTGTTATTTATGAATGTGATAATGTGGTTTCTGCTTATCTGTGTTTAACCTAAACTACAACGTAAAAAGTGAAAAAGCATAATAGGACCCCTTTAATACTTTTACTGTCTGCTTTTTTTTCAATTGTAAAACCTTTTTGCAAAACTACGTACTTGTAGTTTCCAGCTGAAATAAACACTAGAAGCAGTAAAACACCAGTAATTTTTATTCTTTCCCCAAAAATCATTACAGTGCCAGATTATTGATTAATAAATACTTATTTTTGCACAGTTATATTATGATGTAAAATCACTATTATCATAGTGCATGATTTGTAATCTAATACATTTTAATGTTTACATCACATAACCAGCTCCATGTGTATGGCTGAAGTAGTAAACTTGCTCGTAAGCTCACCTGGTACAGCATTACACTTGAGATGTGGAGCATTTAGGTACGAGTCCTGTGAAACATGAGTCACACTAAAAAAAGAAGAAGAAAGCTAAAATGACATGGTTGCAGATTCAATGACAGATTGAATTAACAGACAGATAAAATGACAGATTCACCTTCATCTGCTTAAAATAAAATTGAACATGTTTTTAGTGCCACTCACTGAACATTTGACTTTGAAAGCGTTGCGAAATATACAGCCTGTTTGGAAAATTGTTATATTAAATTCACGGTTTTCCTTTTTTTTTTTTTTTTGCTAGTTACTTTTAATTTGTCTGTTACTGTCTCTGACATCTTTTTGGATAAATCAGCTTCACTTGATTTAATTTGGAAAGACACAAACTTATTTACTTATTAAACACTGAAAACAGCAACCAGACATTCTGCAAAATATCTTAATGTTCCACAGAAATTAAAGTACTTAAATTTATACAGGTTTGGAACAACATGAGGATGAGTAAATAATGAAGGAATATAAAATCAAACATTGCATATCTGAACATCAAAATACACTCACAGAATTAAGCAGACCGTGTTTGTTTCTTTCAGCAGTTCTGTTGAAAATCCTCTAAGCTCTCAAGCATATCAATGTGTCAAACCACAGCTATTGATAGCAGTGGTAACGTCCTCCATTAATGCTCATGAACTCACAGTCAGCAGTGAAAGTTTCCCATCAGCATACACTGACTCCTGCTGCCTGCACACATTGGGCCTCATTAATGAAACATTCGTAAATATAGGAGTAAATTCTGAGTAAGTTGCGTGTAAAACGGACCTTCCCGAAAACTCTCCTCCAAATTCACAAACACTTCGTACACATCAGATTTGATAGTTAAACATGTGTATGTTAATGAATTACAATCATTCGTAAATAGGGCACTCGTGCACGCTCATTCACAATTAGAATAATCCCCGCCTATGAATTACAGCTACGTAAATTGCGTGTCCAGGAACGCAGTGGAATATTCTGTTCTGCTTTCTCAGGTTTGGCTCCAGTATATTGCATAAATGCAAAAAACACTAATAGGTCATATGCCTAAAAATAAATATTCAATAACGTGTGTCCACAAAACTGGCAGGTGCTCTTCTTAAAACGACCAGCTGGTGGTGCTGGAGAATGCTTTGGTGGCATCTCTCTTTGGTTGCTATGATTTGAAATATCCACGGCAGTAACGTATTACTAGTATCTCATTTTGAAGAATATTACTGAATATAAAAATGCAGTAACCAGCAATATCTATTGTTGTTCAGTTGTTGTACAAGTAGTATGATTGGTCGGTGTAGTATTTGTCCCGCCCCTCCTCCATTGATTGGACGGCTGGGTAAAAAATGACAGTGACAAGCGCGTTTTACCCAAAACTAAACAGTTTATCAACTCTCAGCTACAAAAAAAAAAAAAAAGAAATTCCAGCCCAACGACCTTGTAAAATATTATAATGGCAGTGCATCAAATTCAGTGTCATCAGTTTGCCTAAATGAACACAGAATGTTTTACGCACCATTTACACGAGGTAGGGAGCAGGTGTAAATTTCTTTCCTACCAACTAACATTTTGGAAATATGAACATTTTCATGAATTCGAATGTTTACGTCAGAACGGCTTTACGAACGATTTACACAAAACTTCGTTCTGCTCGTGTTTCATGAATGAGGCCCATTGTGAGGGAAAACGTCTTTGTAGACGTGTGGTGAAGGATGAGGCACAAACAAAAAAGTTGAAGGTGGAAGTTACTGTGAGGAATGTTTATTAAAAGTCAGGGGAAGGGGAAGGCGCTGAGTGGGCCCCATAACAAATCTAGAGTTTGCATCCTTCTGTGCATTTGTAAAGCATTCAGTGATCTGCTGCTGAGGTTCATAATGCCTGGTTCAAACAGAAGTACTGTAAGTTTTGTAAGAACAATAATTGCAACATTGTGCTATCGAATCTAACATTATAATAACCGTACAGTTTCACAGAGAGAAACAATTAGGCTATTTATAGGGCAATGAGTCCTGACCCAAAAATAAATGATTCTTTGATTATGAAGCAGAGAATGCAGGAGTGTCTACCCCAGAGATTGGTGTCTGAGATATTCAGATATGGCATCACGAAGATTATTACCTCATTATTATATTGATTACCAAACTACTACACATCCCAGAAGAACTTCAACAGTTAGAAATGGGTATCTTGGTTCACCCCAGTGAGTTGAAGCTTTTGATTCCATTCACCAAAAAGATATATTCGTTCACTGATTCATTCAGTGACTTTCTGTTGATAACATCTGATAACATCAATGCCATGTCAAGCAGTGAGTGTCTTTTGAGTATTATGAGTGAGTCATTGAATCATTAACCCAAAAGATTAGAATGAATGACTTTAAGATTTAACAAGGCCAGCAGCCTTGTTACAAACAGTCATTATTTTTCATAATTAAAACAGTCAAAACAGTCATTATTACTTGACTGATCACGAGAGCACCATTAAAAGGAATTAATAACAAGTTTATTCATTTCATATTGATCACAAATGCTTTATGGCATGTATGGCATATATCAGGGGTGGCGAACGTCGGTCCTGCAGAGTTTTGCTTCAATCCTAATCAAACACACCTGAACAAGCTAATCAAGGTCTGAAGGGTTACTAGGAAGCTACAGGCAGGTGAGTTTTAATTAGGGTTGGAGCTGAACTCTACAGGGCTGCGGCTCTCCAGGACTGGAGTTTGCCACCCCTGGCATATATGCTTCATTTATTTATTTTATTGTTATTATTTTATATATGTGAACAAGTTAAATATTATTATTTGTACAATGTACAAATACCAAGACCTCTTATCATTCATACTATCAATCATAATAGTATAAATCTTAGGTCTTTAGCCCTGCTCCTGGAGATCGACTTTCCTGCAAATTTTATTTCCAACCTGCTTCAGCACACACAACCTGCTTCAGATTTTTCTAGTGATCCTGAAGACCTTGATTAGCTGGTTCAGGGGTGTTTGATTAGGGTTGGAGTTGAACTCTGCAGGACAGTGGGTCCCCAGGAGCAGGGTTCAAGACCTATGGTGTAAATCATATGCTATGATGCACTTTGCCTCCATTTTCTTAATAATTGAGAAAATTAGTTCCCCACTGGTGTGGCAAAAGATTAATTGTGGACCCTGGGTGCAGCCTATTCAAGTTAGCGTGGGAGCGTTTAGCAGTTCTGCTCAGTCTACCAAGAGACAGGTAAGTGCCCTGTGAGGGATCAGACTCACCCTACTGAGTCGCCAATGCCACTTTTGTCCTCTCCTATTTATCCCTGATGGTGACACAACCAGAGTTGTTGCGAACACAACAGACTCATTCAGAAACAAGCACCATGTTGCTAGAAGATGCATTACAAATGAAAACAATGTCATGGCTCAAGATATCAAACGTATTTGATATTCTCCGACAGGACAGATTCATATTCTGAAGCTAAAAACATTATGTGATTTTCTGTGAAATCTGTCAACTCTGACTGACCAAAATCTGCAGACAGGATTTGACTTTAGGCAAATAGTGTTGATACACCCAGACTGGAATTCGGGCAAAAAAAATTGCTAATAAACTCTGTATACTCCAGCCTTTAATGCAGCTCTTAAACTTCAATTTTCCGTTTGGCATATTCATGTTTGCTTATGCGAAATGCATCAATGACATCAAATAAACGCAAAATATCAAGGTTTTTGAAGCTGAATGCGAGCGTGATGGAGGTTTCGAGAGGAAAAAGAGAAAATTACAGCAATGGCATGGCAGGAGAGCTGTGCCCCTAATGATGTGTTTAGTCTTGAACTCAGTGGAGATGAGGAACAAGAGAAACATTCAATTACTCTCAATCAATGCATTAGCGCTAATCAAGGGGAAGAACACAGCTGCGAATACTGGGGAGAAAAAGGTCAGGATGGAAATGTTCTATGAATTAGGCATGTCTATACATTTAAATGAGACTAAACATATTATGCTGGCTTGACAAATTTAACATACTGTTATTGTATAAACTTGCTAATGTACAAAGATGCTTGTTCCAAAGGCATCCAATTAATCCATTGCTTTAAAAGTGGCATTGATTGTTAAAAGTTGAAGGTGAGACACTGGAAATACTGAGATGTAATGTGACTATCTATTTACCATCTAACAACCACTTAGCACATAACAACCACCCAGAGTGCCCTAGCAACCACCTATCCTACACCCGTTCGAACCAACACACTTTCATGGCAGTTCATAACTTTTTATATTTTAGTGAATTGATTTGAATTTGCATAATCTGATTCATACATTTTCGAATAATCTGTTTACACCACAATTACCATTATGCTTAAGTGGGGTTAGAGGTGGACCTTCATGCTTACTTTTTTCTATAATCATTTTTTCTATGATTCACATTGTTCAAATTCATTTGAAATTGCCACCTTGTGAAATGTACATTTTCCTTTGACATCAGGATGGTTCAAACTTAATCTCTCTTCAGGATCGTTCAAACTTAATCTCTCTTCAACCTGAGTTTTTTAATTATTTAAAAGTCATATAACCTTTAGACTTCAAACTAAAACATACGTTTGT
Source organism: Sinocyclocheilus anshuiensis (assembly GCF_001515605.1). Taxonomy (NCBI): domain Eukaryota; kingdom Metazoa; phylum Chordata; class Actinopteri; order Cypriniformes; family Cyprinidae; genus Sinocyclocheilus; species Sinocyclocheilus anshuiensis. The sequence continues at coordinate 108,830 of NW_015539848.1, forward strand.
CTTGACCATCTTTCTTGTTGTAGTTCTTATATAAACTACACTCTATAAGTCTAAGTACATGTCTGAGCCATCCTTCACTGTCTAAAAACAGAATGATGTTTTTTTTAGGTTGTTTCACAGAATACTTTATAAAAAGTGGTGTACAAATGATGTTACGGAACTAGTTTTGCAAATTTTGTGGCCCGTGTACAGGAGGCCAGATGGTGCTGCATTTCCAACAGCAGCTGTTCCTTGGAGACCCATAGAAACTGCTTCTGCTAATGAGAGGTTATCCACACATACTGTTGCTCTGCTGCTAGTACATTAAGATACCAGGCTTTGCTTTCATTAACATTTGCCCAGGATGAATATAAATATGAATATGTCTTCACATTACTACCTCTACCAAGCAGGTTTATACTTCTCAAGGCCAATGACGATCTCTAGACCAATTCCATTTGAACTCATCCTTGGTCTCAAAAGATTCCTGCCTTAGGCAGTACATCCACTGCCTTGTTGCTATATTTAGTGGCTTAAGCTCCTTAGTGAATTAATTTTTGCATAACAGAGTTGGGAATAAAGAACGACTCCTTATTCAGGGCTTATTCCATTATTATTTTTTTTTAAATAACATACATTACTAGAACCAAATAATGTTTCCTATCTCTCTATCTCTCTATCTCTCTCTCTCTCTCTCTCCCTCCCTCCCTCCCTCCATCCCAAGCAAGTTTACAAGCAATAAACTGTTTTACCATCATTTATATCACCTGTTTTCCTGTTCTGAGACATCGCACATTTGTTTTTGTTCTTTTACCTTTATCCATCCATCCATCCATCCATCCATCCAATCAGAAATTAGTCTTGGGCCTGTGAGTTATCAATTCGAATCAATGACTGAATGTGCATATCTTCTCTTCTTTTAGAACTAAAATATCTAAAATTGAATTATTCAGAAACCAGAATCATTAAGTGCAATGAAAACAAAACATATTTTAAGATTCCCGTCCCTAGTGATCAAGGTCACTAGAGGTTACTAGCCAGAATTTTGTGTCTTTCCTGCATTCTTGTCCTGGTGAGAATTATGGTGCGTAAAGAGCATTTAAATGACACAAAGACTGCAGGGGAAGCTCGGTGCTGCTGTTTCTCTGGGTACATGGTTAAACTGCCAGTACTGGCCCGAGTAGAACACTACTGTCTCTCCATATCAATCCAGTTAGTGGCTCTCTAGGTTTGTTGTCACGCTCAGTGGACGCTGGTTGGCTGCTGCGACGGCTCCTTTCATCTCTGGGTTATCACCAATGCACACTGCATTCAACACGATGAGCTTGAAAGCACATTCTGTAGGAATATTATCAGCTTTCTGTGGCATCTACGCAATATGCTATAAGTCTCACAGACCCAGTTCAGTTCTTAAATGAATTTCGATAAAGAGCTTCTAACGAAAAGTGAATAATGAAAGTCTTTTCTAAACATGTAAGTGGATTATTGGACACTGGCATAGTGTGTCCCAAGGCTGATAACTCCAGGATATTCAGTTGGTTCAATAATATTTCATATAGATGACTGCTGTTATGACTTAATAACTGATTACCATTGTCATCTAGACATTACTGAACTTGTACGTATGTATGAGTTAACAAGCACTAAACTGTTTTACCATCATTTCTATCACCTATTGTCCTGTTCTGAGTCATTGCAGATTTGTTTTTGTTCTTTTACCTTTATTTTATTGCTTATGCTCTCATGGTTTTGTGCAGGAGTTTATTTTTTGGATTGTTCGCTGGACTGTGTTTTATAATGACTGTAATACTGGATTACAGCTTTACTCTGTGGAGTCACTGTACATGGATTCCAGCACACATTACAGTCTGCCTCATTACAAGCTTTTATTCAGATGAAATCCAATTAGTTACAATATAGTCCATGCAATTCTACTTTCACAAGAGGGCCAAAAAGTAATGGCTTGAACATTTCTGACCTTCCTGAAAAGTACATGTATTATTCCAAAAAAATGGATAATGAATGGAATTGGACATTAAGTCTACTGGCTTTTTTTAAGGGATGAGCCTTTCAAAATGTCCTGGCCCAAATTCTTGTCTCAACAGGAAATTAAACTGTCTTTTACAAGTGCTAATTTTGGTCCCTTCACATGAACTGAAGCAGAGTGATCTGTCACAGGCACTGCCACTGCCAAACGCTCACTATCAACATAATTTTAAACAACAGTTTCTCCTATTGCTCTGAGAGCAGTCCTGATGAATTCAATTATACACTGCACTTTTATTAGAGCCACTGAAGGACACCCATGGGCTCAGCTTTATTTATCTGTTTTAAACAGTCATTCTTTAGCATGGGTTTTTCAGGAACACACACACGCACAGAGTTCAGGCAACAATCGTATAATTCTTACATAATCCTTGAAGCTGCCTATAGCCACTATCTTTGCGCTCAGAGTGACAGATCCATTTGTTTTATTGATGTTTTAGCACTAACATGTAGACAGATCTTTATTCTGAGAGGGCTGAAAACATTAGCCCTGCTTTCAGAACATTTCAGAATTATGACAGTATAGGAAGGCAGAAAGACAGAATTGTTGAGTTAATGTGATTATGTATCATAGGATAGTGGAACAAATGAAAGGAATAGTTCTGTCATCATTTACTCACCCTCATGTCGTTCCAAACCTGTATGGCTTTCTTTCTTCTGTGGAGCACAAAAGGAGAAAATCTAAACACTGTGCTGGTTGACGCAAAAATAACGAACAGGAACTGAAGCTTTCAAGCTTTGAAAAACAACCACGAGTGTAGTTCATGTGAAAGTAGTGCACTATATTTCAAGTCTTTAAAGGCCGTACGATAACTTTGTGTAAGAAACCGATACAGTTTAGAGAAGCAAGATTTTAAGTCAATATTTACAGATAATCTTCCCCTCCAGTGGACTGTTAACTGCAGTGACTGGACCACTGACTGTAGAGGCCATGATCAGTCCAATGCATGAATTAATCATTCAGACCAGAGCAACGAATTACTGAAATTCCCACACAAAGCTATTGTATCCCATACTGAGAAAAAAAAAAGTATTTTCAGATATGTTTTAAATATATTTCAAAATATACCAAAAATTCCCCAAATAACATAGATATTAAAATATTTTTATATTATTACATTTTCAATAAGTCTACTTAATATTTCCACATAGTTTTTTGGCCATTTTCAATGTGAATGTATTTCAATCATGACAGCTCTCTAAATAGTTTTAGCGTGGTAACGGATAAGAAGATGTCAAAGCATTTGTTCTTGGCGGATCAGATCTGCTACACACACACTGCTGCTGCTGCAGAGAAAGTACAACTTGCTACTGGCAATAGATATACAGACACAATGCTTGTAAGATACAGTATAGTCAAAAAATAAATCCTGTAGCAGGTGGAGCTGGGGGAGGTGGAGGGTTTCAGAGAAATTCTGATAGCACACTGCAGGACCAGCTTACAGTGAACTAAACCAGACTATATTTTAATATTGAGCAAGCAATCTTATTGGCTGCAGAATCAGCATATGTCAATGTGCTTGTGTTGTGCAGTAAATCATGTGATTGCTAGCAGGTTGCATTTAAAGGACAAATGTCTTGTGCCATTTAGAGTTTCATGTATTTATAACATATTTTAAAAACTACATTTTGCATTCACCTAACATGCATTTTAAGATTTAACGTATTTTTTTGACCATTGAAGGTTTAAATTCTATACTGTATATATATATATATATGTATGTGTGTGTGTGTGTGTGTGTATATGCATATGTGAGTATATACATTTTAACAGCAAGCTATTCCGTTAACAACATATACTTAGCATACATTTGACATATTTTGGCCAGAATGTTTTTTTTTTTCTTTTTCTTTGCTTCATGGGATGGCCTCTGAAGTTTTATGGGTCACTTTTATAATACATAATGTGCTTCTGTGTCCTTTGAAGCTTAACATCTTCTGAATTCATTGCGGTTGCATGGAAATGACAGAGATGATGACAGAATTTTAATTTTGGATGAACTATCCCTTTAAAATGATTTAAACTAAACCTTAGAGCGAAACTAATGGCTCCTTACTCACACTAAACTCACAACACTGGCACATATAAGCTTAATTAGATCTTGGAATATATGAACGCTATTGATTTGTGAAAACAGATGCAAATATCAAATCGTACTGTCATTTAGTCATTATTTTATGGCCTGGTCCTGTGTGTGAGGCATATTGATGGAGATTACTTAGTAGTAATAAGAGAGAAAAAAGCAAATTCCCTCCTGCCATATTGAACACATCAATCATCATGATGAATATGTTGCTGATTACAAATTCGAATGAAGCAAGGATGGGGCACGCATTGACCCGTACTGTGAATCTATCAGAGTAAAAATGAGCACCAGACGGAAGCTAGACTTTCATAATGACATAATAACTGAGAATGAATGATCACAGGGTGGTGGGAAAAGAAATTAGCTTTGACCTTTTGTATGGTCGAGAGGATTGAAAAGGTACTTTTTCTCATCTACAGTCAAATCAAGAACATTCATTCCCTAAAGGTCTGAGGCACATTGCACAAGGAATTGTAATATGTAGTAGTGATGTTCGGTTCTTGAACGAATCGTTCTTTTGGGCCGGTTCTCAGGAAGTACCGGTTCACAAATCGAACTGAATCGAACTTTAGTTCCGGGTTGATGACGCAGGACGCACAGCCGAAGTAACACGTTCGACTCAAAAAGAACCGAATGAGCCGGTTCAACCAACTGTCGAAGTTTGCCGAGGATTACCGAGGACTCTGCTGAGTGAGTTGACGATACTGTGCAAGCCTGAGGTGCGTACAGGAAATATGCTTATTATGACTGTTATCAATTTACATTTAAAAAAACCCTGCAAAAACGTTTCTGTCGAGTGATTTAAATAAGTTTTACATTAGTTTATTGTGCATGCATATTATATTTAAAGTTGCTTAAGCGAAATCAAGGAGTTTATAAGACTGGTTTATTCATTCTTTATACTGTAGACATGTAGACATGTAGAACATATGAAATCAAATAGTCTCTTGCGCAGGTACTTTTTTAATAAGCAATGACTTCGTGACCACAAAAAGAGTATGTTCTATATAGTATGAATGTGATTAGTATGAATGTAATCTGGACATACAGTACTACATCCATCAGTGGCGGCACTACGGCGGGGCTTGATGGGGCTATAGCCCTGTCAGAAACTTCCTTATGCTGCGTTCAAGTCCTCCTGGGACGTTCGTACTTACGAGTTGACAAGCCGTAATTACGACGTCAGGTGCGTTCAAGTCAGTTTAGTCGGCACAAGATGGCGGTGTACCTTCTTTTAATAAATTACAAGAAAATACAACCGGGTCTGTTAACTCTGCTTATAGAAAATGAAGAGCAAAGAATTCGCATCAGGTGTGTTTTGCGGTTTTAATATTTTTAAAAAGTAATTTATGAAGCCACTTTAATCTGTATCACATAAAAACTCGAGTTTCCTACTCGTAATAACGACTTTGTGGTGCCGTTCATGTGCGTTCAACTCGTAAATACGATCTATCCGACATGACTTGAACGCACCAT
>NW_015539848.1:114802-115213 GCF_001515605.1 Sinocyclocheilus anshuiensis
CCCAGTGTCACTTTCATTAACATTGAAAAAAAAGTGCCTAATATGTGGCCTATAAACAATTGACATTATGGGGAAGGAGTTAATTAGGCACGGTCAGTGTTGCCATGTTGCGGTTTTCCGCACAATTGGGCTATTTTGAAAATGCAGTCGCGGGAAAAATTGCAGGTTCATGGGTTGCGTTTTTTTTGGGCTACTTTTATAGTGTACCGCGACCGCCTAAAGTGTATCTATAGATAAATAAAAATTAAAATAGATCCTTTTACTAATGTGTATTATACTTGGATATACCTGGTAACATAAGAATGGAGAGGTGTCACATCAGTTTCACCCAGAGCACAGCAGATGTTAAAGGGGTCATATGATGCTGCTAAAAAGAACATTATTTTGTGTATTTGGTGTAATGAAATGTGT
>NW_015539848.1:115361-117815 GCF_001515605.1 Sinocyclocheilus anshuiensis
CCCAGTGTCACTTTCATTAACATTGAAAAAAAAGTGCCTAATATGTGGCCTATAAACAATTGACATTATGGGGAAGGAGTTAATTAGGCACGGTCAGTGTTGCCATGTTGCGGTTTTCCGCACAATTGGGCTATTTTGAAAATGCAGTCGCGGGAAAAATTGCAGAGCCATGGGTTGTGGTTTTTTGGGCTACTTTTATAATGTACCACATGTACCTAAAGTTTATCTATAGATAAATAAAAATGAAAATAGATCCTTATACTAGTGTGTCTTATACTCGGAATATATACATGGCAACATAAGAATGGAGAGGATGTCACATCACAACCTATTACGTGAGTTTCACCCAGAGCACAGCAGATGTTAAGGGTTTTACACAGCAGATATAAGCACGACAACAACCAGTCAAAGCACGTCGCTTATAAGTCTGCACATTCTGCGTGTCTCTGTTTAAACGGCATCGTTTTCTCTACGAACTCAAACTCACGTGAAGCTCACTGTGATTTCAGCATTTGCCTCGCACTTTATGAACTTCATCTCCAGAGCCTCTCCGAGATCTTTTCACCGTATCTTATTTCACGACAAACGTGAAGAAATTTTAACAGAAATATATTACTATGATTTAGTAAAATGTACTTAAAATAATAGGCTAATACTATTACTATTATTTGTAAGGAATATCATTCAACCCAAATATTTTTCATCCATGTTTTAATATCAAACACACAGTTTTGTCGTGCATCATCTTATTTGACAAAAATAAAAATGCAATGTTTTTGTTGTAAATTAATTGTTATATTTTATTACCAATTTCATTAGACAGAATTGTTCATGATAAATTTGTATTAAATCATAAATCACAAAATAAATAAAATGGAAAACACATAATTTATGGGAAAATAAAGTGAATGTCATGGGGACCTAAATTAAACGTTGGCTTGAAAGAATTTATGAAAAAAAAAAAATGATGTTTACATGCATTCTCGAAGCATTTCCTTCCATAGTAATGGTGAATGAATATTGTGATAAATATTGATATGATATGGAAAAAAAAAAATATTGTAATAATATTTCTGGCCATATCACCCAGCCCTTTTAATTTGATCTTGAAAAGTGCTGAAAATTAAAATGAAAGAAAGGGTCAAATAAATAAATAAACAAACAAATAAATAAATAAAATACAGATTAAATAATTGAATATGCAAATACTACATATAAACCTGTCTTGCTATAAGATTCAAAACATCAAATCAAAATGTTTATTTTAAAGGGCATTAATGGAATAAAGCAGCTGTCAGCTGTGATTGGACATGGCAAAAATCGGGCTAGTTTTCATTCTTTTTGGGCGGGCTTTGAGTAAGCTTTGGGCTGGAAATTTTTCTGGGACCTGGCAACCCTGGGCACGCTGTACAGTGTGCATAAGCGTTCGATGAAGCGCTATTTAATATCAAGTAAAAGACCGCGAATTTCAGACACTTTGCAGGATAGCTCAGATGAGATCAATAACACAAGTCGACAGTCTCAGTCTGAAGTTCAGGATGGAGAGGAGTCTTTCGTCACACAGAATAGCAACTCTTAAAAAATAGGTTATGTGGAAATAGTTTTATGAATTGTCAGCACATTATCTATTGTAAAAAAATTGTTAGAATTTACAATGTTTTCCTGCCAGTTGGTATTGAGAGTGACTGACACTTGATGGTCAAAAAAAAAGAGAGTAAATAGATATGTGTAAAATAAAAGAAAAGAAAAGAAAAAAAATCCCTACTTTCTCTCTTTTCTTATGTGCATTTTATAAATTGTATTAATCTGTATGTGTTATATTTGGCAGTTGGCATTAGAAGTTATATTACTAATAACAGTGGCATATGAGAAGTTTAATACCACAGAAAAAAAAGTAAAATATGCCCTTTTTGAAGCTGCTGTTTATAAAAAAAGGTGGCATGCTATTTAGATAGCTGAAGCTTAGGCGTTCATTACTTTCTCTCAATTTAATGAGTTTTTGCACCCCCTCTGAACTGTTAAGCCCCCCCTTCTCACAAATCCTCTCCTGTGGCCTCATGGGATGGTAAAGTGTCCATCGTATGCACACTTCAGAATCAAGCAGGAAGTAGTAGGTCATCCAGGTACTTTTTGCCTACTCTTTTACGAGTACTGTGAATTTGGATGTACTTCTTTTGTCAGATACTGTTTTTCGCCTACCGTACTGTTGGGAAGTATGCGATTTCGGATGCAGCCAGTAACTTAGGGGTGTCCAGTGCTGCTCCTGGAGGGACACTGTCCTGCAGAGTTTAGCTAATCCCCACCTGAAACAGCTAGTCAAGGATGTTCTTTCAATGGTTGTCATTTTTAAAGGGCTCCTATTATGCTTATTCACTTTTTCAACTTTAGTTAGTCTGTAATGTTGCTGTTTGAGCATAAAAAGGATCTGCAAAGTTACAAAGCTCAAAGTCCACT
>NW_015539848.1:117919-118654 GCF_001515605.1 Sinocyclocheilus anshuiensis
AGGAACTATTCGAGCCGTTCATGCCAGACTGAGGAGAGAGGTGTTGTAATAATGTAAAATATGTGAAAAATAATATCTTTTTCGAACAACATATTGAATGAGAGCTTGCTCTAGTACACCCCCAAAACAAAATCAAGACTTTTTAAAAGAGCATAATAGGACCCCTTTAATAAAAAACATTCTTGAGATATTAAATCCACCACGCCTATTCAAACAGAGCGTTCTGATGAGGGAGGTCAAAACAGTATGGAGGACCAAACCTGCAGAAATTAAAATAAATAAATAAATAATGTAATAACAGTCAAATAAATACAAAATAAATTACTTGATAAAAACAAATATAGTTCATTTGTAAAAAAAAGAAATAAAAATAAAATAAAAATTTGAATTTATTTGATTAACTTTTTCCTTTATGTATTATTATATTTTATTAAGTCAGCGTGAAACAGAAGTTGCAATGGTCTTTTCTTCCCTATTGTGACGTATATTCAAGTGAAACGGCTTTTTGAACAAGAAAAAATGTAGAGGAACAAAAATGGGGGTTTTGAAGTCTGTATTAAAGGAACACTCCACTATTTTTGAAAATAGGCTCATTTTCCAACTCCCCTAGAGTTAAACAGTTGAGTTTTACCGTTTTCGAATCCATTCAGCCGATCTCCGGGTCTGGCGGTAGCACTTTTAGCTGTAGCTTAGCATAGATCATTGAATCTGATTAGACCGTTAGCATCTCGCTCA
>NW_015539848.1:119010-122857 GCF_001515605.1 Sinocyclocheilus anshuiensis
ATTTTCCGTCGGTCTTAGTACACAATGTAGCTACAGAAAAGTCAAGTTTTAAATAGGAAAAATATAGAAAATCTTTGGTCATTTTTGAGCGAGATGCTAACGGTCTAATCAGATTCAATGATCTATGCTAAGCTACAGTTAAAAGTGCTACCGCCAGACCCGGAGATCGTCTGAATGGATTCGAAAACCGTAAAACTCAACTGTTTAACTCTAGGGGAGTTGGAAAATGAGCCTATTCTCAAAAATAGTGGAGTGTTCCTTTAATGAGCTGGTGAGTTGAATCAGGTGTGCTAGATGAGGGAGACATCCAAAATGTGCAGAGGTGTGGGCCTTAAGAGCAGGTTTGAGAAGCACTGTTCTAGAGTGAAAAGACAACAAGGCATTGCCTCCATCAATTACGTGACTGGCTCTTTTGGCCGAAAGGCTGGACTTAATTTTGTGTAACTATCATATTGCACATTGTTATTTCTCTGTTCTACGAGTTGTCTGTCTCCTCCTCATTCTGTGTCTGGCTTGTCCTAATATTCAAATAATCAATAGCTATCAGTTTAAATCACAGCTTGACAAAAACTTGCTATTAGTGGCTGCAGTAGGTGTCAGAAAAAGAGAAACACCAATTTTGTGGGGTGTTTATATATAAAAGTGCTCAATAGAGGCTTTCTCATTGGACACACTGCGCATTGCCATTTGTTTCTGGTAATGTCACTCTTTTTAATGGCTTTATTTGCTTGAACTTCAGTCTAGGACTATTCTTGTATGGGCTATGGTCCATAACGAATCACCGCTTCAGTCTGATTAGTAAATGTTGAGAAGTAAGAGAAAAGCGAGACCTAAAACAATCCTGACTGTTGAGCTTTCCCAAATAATTAGGGTGATGAAAGCAACACGTAACGTGCATTATCTTCTCCGTCTGTTTATCTGGATAGAAACCTATTGAAATGCAAATGTTTGTACACCGTATCACTGCAATTTACTGTCACTTACATTAAATACCCAGTGAAATTGTGAGGCAAGCATAATTTTCTGTCCTGTGAGGATACATTTTAGCTCTGTAGGCTCCTTGTAGTGAAACTGGAGTATTTTAGATTATTTTGAGATCCCTAATTGGTTCTTCTACACGATAGCTGTTAAAAACCCCTTTGTGAACCTAATTTTCAGGAGTATATCAAAGAGCTTATCCATGTTATATGAATGGCCAATAAACTTTAAGTCACAGCTATTAAACATGACAGGTTAGTTGAAGGGGGAGGGACATTTACATTCTAAACAGCATTTGATTGGACAAAAATTGCAATTATGACTGGGAACTTTGGAGTTGGAATGAGTCATTACCTCATATTACGACAGAGAAGTAGACAGTTTCTGTAGTGAATGGAAGCTAATTATTTGTTTTCTGAATTATTATTATGGTTGCCTTTTCTCTCCAACAGCAAAGCAGTTGAACGTGACATTACAACATTAGTAATTACACCTTGAGAAGTGAGATGAAGCTTGAGTCATTAAAACTTTTGTTTAATTTTCCCTGAACAAAAAGACTGACATTTTAAATGCCTTTAACTGCTAACAGCTAATTTGTCAAAGTTTAAAGGTGTACTAGCATATAGAGCAGTTAGGGGTTCTATTTTTTAGCAGCGTAGTGCCATAGGACAGTGCTCCTCAAAGTTGTCCTGGAGACCCCCACCATTGCACATTTAGGATGTCTCCCTCATTTAACGCACCTGATTCAACTCACCAGCTCATTAGACGAGACTGCAAGTCTTGAATCGTGTGTGACATTCGTGACATCCGAAATGTGCAGTGGCTCCAGGAGAGCTTTGAGAAACAGTGCTTGGGGTTTTCAAACATGTCCTGGGGGGCCTCCAGCACTGCACATTTTGCACGTCTCCCTCATCTAACCAACCCAGTCTCATAAAAATACGTACCTCTGCGTACATTTCTGCAACACCGTTTTTACGTACCTTACTCTAACACACCTCCAGGACAGGTTTGACAACCCCTGGGGTACATAATATCATATGTGCAAATTCTTTGGAGAGGATACATTTTTATACAAGTCTCAGATATAAGGAATAAGTTAAATCATGCATGTTAAGCGCAAAGACCATTTGTGTCTTACAACAGTACGTAATGAGACAGGGTTTCACGATTCCAAGGGCCCGACGAGGAGAGGGTGTCCGACCGTGATTTTGAGGCCCCTTGAAAGAACAAATACAACTGCCTTACAGTGTGTTGCTTTCTTGTGAAATGCTTTGAAGCACTATGAAACTGTCATTATTTTTTATATTCATGTTTGGTCAAGCTGGTGACTCGGATCTTATTACCATTAATGTACCTTTAAAATTCTTAATGTGACTTTTTATATTTATTAGTTTATTTATTGAATAAGTAAATGTACAAACATTTACAGGTAAACACTAAAATATAAGCAATCAAGTATCTATCAAATAACATGACTAGGTTATTATTGTAAAGCTGTCAGCAGTAAGTCACATAGACACACAAGGCTCCATTTTCTAATGTCTCTTCACTGTATTGTCTTTGCTGAGATGTGCCATGGTAAGATCTATCTCTAGGGGTTTCACTGCAGCGGCAGCTTTTATGAGCTGAAAGTATTATACAGGCATTTTATGAGCAAGATTTCTCAGAATGAAGATCAATAAATAAATAACCTTCAGTGTCTTCAGCGTCACCCGAAATAGCTTTCAGCAGCACATGCTTTGCTTGAACTCATGTGACAAATGCCACTATTTGTTTGCCTGAAACTATTATTCCAGAGGAAAACCAGCAGTGTTGTTTTAGAGAGAGGGAATCGATAATTGTAATCCACTCTCGAACTTTACATCTATTCAGCTGTAAATTAATCCTGTCACTCTGATTTCACAGCCTCATCTTGGATGGAGGGATAGAATGATCGGAGTGACACCGGAGAAACAGCAGTGTGTCTTATCAGTATGAACAAGCAAACACACACCCACTACTTAATGTGTGAGAGAGTCTAGACGACAGATGAGAAGAGCATTTTAATGCAGAGTTGCTGCTGAAACATTTTTGTCTCATGCTGATCTAAAATCGGTCCCACTTTATATTAAATGGCCTTAAGTAGTACTTACATTTAAATTAATAATTTGGTACAATGCACTTATTGTGTACATACATGTTTTTACATTGTACTTATATTTTAAAAAATACCTGTATGTAATTACATCTGTAATTAATTTATGTAATTGCAATTATAATTACATTGTTGACCCATCCCTTACACCTTAACCCACCCTTAAACCTACCCATACCACCAAACCTGTCCCTAATATATTTTAAAAAATACCTGTATGTAATTACATCTGTAATTAATTTATGTAATTGCAATTATAATTACATTGTTGACCCATCCCTTACACCTTAACCCACCCTTAAACCTACCCATACCACTAAACCTGTCCCTAACCTTACCCATATCCCACCTCAATAGCAGCAAAAGTGTTTTGCAATATAATATGAACACAATAAGTGCATTGTACTTATTTTTTTTATGTAAGTACATAGTAGTTAAGGCCACTTAATATAAAGTGGGACCCTAAAATCTGTTAAAACTTGTCAATAAGTCCTTTCATTTGCTTTGAATGGCCATAATACTGATTTTAAAAGGGTCATATGACGTTGCTAAAAAATAACATTATTTTGTGCATTTGGTGTAATGAAATGTGTTTATGCGGTTTAAGGTTAAAAAAACATTATTTTCCACATACTGTACATTATTGTTTCTCAACTATGCCCCGCTGTCGATTTTTACAAAGCTCATCGTTCTGAAAAGCAAGGTGTGCTCTGATTGGCCAGCTATCCAGTGCGT
>NW_015539848.1:123131-144868 GCF_001515605.1 Sinocyclocheilus anshuiensis
ATCAAATGAAAAATTGTGTTTTTGATTGGTCCAGACGCTACAAATTCCCCCTTTTCGGGCGTTGTTGTCCGTAGATTAGACAACAACGAGTGATGTCAAAGGTGCAGAATAGTCGAACACACACCTGCCACTTACGGCTGGGAGACAGTGGTGGCTCTTCGGCTGTTGGTGCCTCCAGGAGTGGTTGTGATGAATAACTGATTTGTTAAATCAAATGAAAAATTGTGTTTTTGATTGGTCCAGACGCTACATAAATACAACTTAACCACTGATTTCTAGTCGTGTCCTCTTTTGGAAGGCCAAACAAAGTAGTTTCGCTTTCATAACGAAACACACAGTGTCTCCACAACATGGCGGCGGTGTGAACATTCGGGCGGTGTTATGCAAATCTTCCCACACAGTGACGTACACATGTGGGGGAGTGTTTAAACAAGGCGTTTTAGGAGGGCGTGGACGAGTCTTAACTTTTATAAAGAATATCTCTTTGGGTTTGAGACTTTAGTCTTTGCAACTCTAGGGATCTTATCTATTCACGAACAGCTTGTAACACTCCAAAGAGAAAGGAGAACTTGAAATCGCATCATATGACCTCTTTAAACTAAAGAAAAGGGAACAAAGGCTTGCTTATCTAAATCATTTTTCATTCATTAATTACTACACAAGGCTCCCAGGCTCGCAGGCTCATTTGAGAAACATGGCTGTTGCAACATTTGTTCAAAATTATATCATGTTGCTTGCATGTTTTGCAACACTTTCAAAGTGAAATCTCCAATGAGAGGTGATAGAAGCACATCCAGTTTTATCCGAAACAGATCAACATAAAACTGGAAATGCTTAATTACATTGTTGTATGTATCGCAGTTTGAAAATGAAATGTCCCGTGAGTGGCTTTTAAAATTGCCTGCCCTAAACCTAACCGATAGTTTTAACAAAAGCAAATGTGAGATAAAAACACATTTGTTGAATCAACCATGTCATTTTAGCTTGCTTCTACAAGTCTTTGAGCTCTTTATTTTAACTCATATTTCACAGGATTCATACCTTTTCACATCACAAGTGCAATGCTGTACCAGGTGAGCTACCGAGCAAGTTTACTGTGGCTGCGTCTGAAATCACATACACTCTTAAGTAGGTAATTTTTTGAATATGTAAATATTTCATGAGCACAAAAAGAGCATGTTCTATATAGTATGAGTTGTGTGTAATATGAATGTTATCTGGACATTCTACAGCCGCCATGTTGTTACTATCACATGACCTACCAGTGTCAGTTGCATCACATCACTGGCATTCATAAATCCTCAATCGTGGCCTCATGGGATAATAAAGTGTCCATCGTATGCAGACTTCAGAAACATGCTGGAAGTAGTACGTCATCCAGGTACTTTTAGCTTACTCTTTATCGAGTACTATGAATTCGGACATACTGTTTTTCGCCAACTATATAGTAGGGAAGTATGTAATTTCGGATGCAGCCTATGTCAGAAAAACCACACGCATGGAGCTTGTTATGTTACGCATCAAAACATCAAAATATACTATTCTACAAAGCATGCACTATGGTAAAAATATTTTGAGGTAATAATAGCATTATGCAAGGGCACGCATAAAAATAAGTATTCATTGTATTAATTGATAATCTTTTCCTGTAATCATAATTTGTGTGAAAAGTAATAAAAGTTGGTGTTTTACTGTCACTAGTGTTCACGTTCAGCTGGAACTACATTCAGTTGAATGTAGAGGTTTGTTTTTACCATTGATACTGTTGTATATCATTTGCAAAAACACTTTCAAAACCAGAAGGCTGTATTACATGTGGAGTTAGAACTTTGATATGATGAAAGTACAAATGTGAGGCTGGAGTATCACTGGACCCTAAACAACTCTGATGGAAAAACAAAAAAAACAAAACATTGGTTACAGAATCATCATGAATGACAATTGGTGTCTAGCTGTAGCATCTGTGATATGTGGAGGAAAATGTTTGGTCCAGATCATATTTGTTGTGTCGTGGACAATATTACATGTCAATATGGCTGATCTCTGCCACGCTATGAATGAAAATGGAAAAAGTGTGCAGGTGGAGTAATTGTAAGTGGCACACTAGCTTTAGCATGCAGCACACAAGGCAGCTGACCTTTGCTATATCCCTTTATTCCTCACAAATGGGTTTGAGGTTGTGATGAATATTTGCTCCCTTGGGAAGAAGTTTAAAACTAGGTGAGAATGTTGAAATTAGGTCATGTTGTTGTGTTTTTGAGCCATGCAGGAGCATCTAGGCAGTTGCTGTTTGGAAAGCACCCAACTTCACCGCTGTTTACGCCAAAATGAAGCATTATGAAGCATCACCTAGAGCGTGTTCACTATATGAAACTGGTGGAGAATGCTTCATAAACACACAGTCTAATTCTGCCAGTTGTGCTGTCTCTGTGCCTTTAGCCGGCAGGGAGTGTATCTGAGCAATCATAATTGGTGTATGGAGAACTCAGTCACACTCTATAAGTAGTGATAAGAAGCACTGGTAGTGCCAAATACAGCAAACATAAATAGCCTTTCTTCAGCAATTTGGGTTTTGTCTCTGTGGGAAACATCAGAACGTGTTGAAAATGCAACACCAGCTCAGTTTTCCTCATCCGGGTTGTAATCCTGGCACCTTAATGAGTGCATGTGTATGCACTCATAAGCATGTATAAACATGTATCAAGTATCAGGTTTTAATCTCATGTTCAACCCTCATGTTCTGCTTGGTGTCCTTTATAGATTGAGGGTCATTTTAATAAATGAAGAAAAACCTAGACCCAGCTAACAGGGAACGTTTTCAGAATTTTAGTTAAGACTATGTATACAGCATGTTGCTTGACTATTTACATGCAAGTGTATAGTAATATTCTTTTTGATAGTTACATTACTGTGTGCTATTGCTAACTAGCACTGACTTTAAAGATCGGAGTTAATGTGATGTTTACTGTACATAAACAAGTTGTATATACGTTTACATGGACATCAGTAATCTAATTATTTACCTTATTCTGAACAAGACAATATTATGATTAAGGTGTTTACATGTCCCCATTTTACATGTTATAGTACATAGATCGATTAATGGCACGCGTCATTACGTCTCCATGCGACAGTTTCCTTCTTTCCCTCCAGAAATTTCATATATTAACACACAGTTCGTCTTCGTTATGGTACCATATACAGTTTTGGGTGTTTAATTTTTAATTTTACGAAAGCTTCAAGTTCAGTTAATTATTTGTCATGCTATACATGCAAACAGATGACTGCGGATACAAATTCATGCTCTTTTGTTTGCCGTCAAACGGTTGACCACTGCCGTGTGTGTATCCTGCCGCAAAATGCTGCGAAAACACGACCTACACAACACTATGGTAAAAATATTTTGAGGTAATAATAGCATTATGCAAGGGCACGCATAAAAATAAGTATTCATTGTATTAATTGATAATCTTTTCCTGTAATCATAATTTGTGTGAAAAGTAATAAAAGTTGGTGTTTTACTGTCACTAGTGTTCACGTTCAGCTGGAACTACATTCAGTTGAATGTAGAGGTTTGTTTTTACCATTGATACTGTTGTATATCATTTGCAAAATCTACAAAGCATGCACTATGTTAAAAATATTTTGAGGTAATAATAGCATTATGCAAGGGCACGCATAAAAATAAGTATTAATTGTATTAATTGATAATCTTTTCCTGTAATCATAATTTGTGTGAAAAGTAATAAAAGTTGGTGTTTTACTGTCACTAGTGTTCACGTTCAGCTGGAACTACATTCAGTTGAATGTAGAGGTTTGTTTTTACCATTGATACTGTTGTATATCATTTGCAAAAACACTTTCAAAACCAGAAGGCTGTATTACATGTGGAGTTAGAACTTTGATATGATGAAAGTACAAATGTGAGGCTGGAGTATCACTGGACCCTAAACAACTCTGATGGAAAAACAAAAAAAACAAAACATTGGTTACAGAATCATCATGAATGACAATTGGTGTCTAGCTGTAGCATCTGTGATATGTGGAGGAAAATGTTTGGTCCAGATCATATTTGTTGTGTCGTGGACAATATTACATGTCAATATAGCTGATCTCTGCCACGCTATGAATGAAAATGGAAAAAGTGTGCAGGTGGAGTAATTGTAAGTGGCACACTAGCTTTAGCATGCAGCACACAAGGCAGCTGACCTTTGCTATATCCCTTTATTCCTCACAAATGGGTTTGAGGTTGTGATGAATATTTGCTCCCTTGGGAAGAAGTTTAAAACTAGGTGAGAATGTTGAAATTAGGTCATGTTGTTGTGTTTTTGAGCCATGCAGGAGCATCTAGGCAGTTGCTGTTTGGAAAGCACCCAACTTCACCGCTGTTTACGCCAAAATGAAGCATTATGAAGCATCACCTAGAGCGTGTTCACTATATGAAACTGGTGGAGAATGCTTCATAAACACACAGTCTAATTCTGCCAGTTGTGCTGTCTCTGTGCCTTTAGCCGGCAGGGAGTGTATCTGAGCAATCATAATTGGTGTATGGAGAACTCAGTCACACTCTATAAGTAGTGATAAGAAGCACTGGTAGTGCCAAATACAGCAAACATAAATAGCCTTTCTTCAGCAATTTGGGTTTTGTCTCTGTGGGAAACATCAGAACGTGTTGAAAATGCAACACCAGCTCAGTTTTCCTCATCCGGGTTGTAATCCTGGCACCTTAATGAGTGCATGTGTATGCACTCATAAGCATGTATAAACATGTATCAAGTATCAGGTTTTAATCTCATGTTCAACCCTCATGTTCTGCTTGGTGTCCTTTATAGATTGAGGGTCATTTTAATAAATGAAGAAAAACCTAGACCCAGCTAACAGGGAACGTTTTCAGAATTTTAGTTAAGACTATGTATACAGCATGTTGCTTGACTATTTACATGCAAGTGTATAGTAATATTCTTTTTGATAGTTACATTACTGTGTGCTATTGCTAACTAGCACTGACTTTAAAGATCGGAGTTAATGTGATGTTTACTGTACATAAACAAGTTGTATATACGTTTACATGGACATCAGTAATCTAATTATTTACCTTATTCTGAACAAGACAATATTATGATTAAGGTGTTTACATGTCCCCATTTTACATGTTATACTACATAGATCGATTAATGGCACGCGTCATTACGTCTCCATGCGACAGTTTCCTTCTTTCCCTCCAGAAATTTCATATATTAACACACAGTTCGTCTTCGTTATGGTACCATATACAGTTTTGGGTGTTTAATTTTTAATTTTACGAAAGCTTCAAGTTCAGTTAATTATTTGTCATGCTATACATGCAAACAGATGACTGCGGATACAAATTCATGCTCTTTTGTTTGCCGTCAAACGGTTGACCACTGCCGTGTGTGTATCCTGCCGCAAAATGCTGCGAAAACACGACCTACACAATGGTGATAGTCTGATTAAGGTGTGTACATGTCTATACTGCAATTCGACGTTTTGAGGTAATATGTTTCCTCAAATATTTTGAGTATTCTCAACTTATCAGGTTTTACAGTGTGTCAGTGACTTTTTCCACTGGTTGTGCTGGTAGCAGTGGGGAAAGGAGCAGGAATCCGTTTCAACAGCCTTGAACACAAAGCGCTGTAGGATGCTGATCTCCTGGAGCACCAAAGGGACCTAAAATATGGAACAATGAAACACAGATGAGACCCTGGAGTAGGTGCAGAAGGTCCTTAATCTGAAACATGCAGATGAAAGTACCTTGAAGTGAAGGTTTGCTCGCCGGAGCTTAACCTTGTTGTAAATGTCTGTATGTCTTCTGCCTCTCTGGGCTAGAGACTCTAGGATGGAGACTCAGGACGTGCTGCATCTGTTGTTGTCTCACTGGACGAAGACTCTGAACGTAGGGTATCTCTTTCTTCACCGGCTGGAGGCTCAGAACGTGGTCGTATCTGTTGCTGCCTCAAAAGCTGGAGACTCAGAGCGTGGAATGTCTGTTACTGTCTCTCTGGACAGGAAACTTTGGTGATCTTTTTCTATCTCCTACCACATGGACCGGAGACTCAGAATGAGTAGAGTCGTTGTTATAGCTGTTATTGCCTCTTCCTTCATGGGCCAGAGTCTCAGAACTTGGCGTATTTGTTAACGTCGCTTCCTTTACAGGACTAAGACTCAGAACAAGGAGTGTCTTTTGAAAGGGTACCTTTATCCCTTTCCGATGAGGAGATTGCAATTTGGCGCTCCTCCATTTCCGTGATTGGCTGTTTCCATCAGACCGGGGGACACGGTGTGGCCCACCCTACTTTCCTCCTGTGGAACTTATTTGCATAGTCCAAACACACATTTAGAAAAGTGTCACTATAGTTTCACTGATGCATTTTTCACTTACCAAACCACAACCAGAATACTTTTGGCTAAACATGATGGAAAAAAGACTGAACTGTCACGCATTCATTTGTCCATTAACAGCTGAGTTTGTGCAAGATGTTGCACTACACATCGCTGTCACTGAAAATACTTATTTCTCTGAATAAGTCTAAGATGGGTGTGTTGTAGTTTGCATCAGTTTAAGGTTTGAAAGCATAGTTATGAATGGATTTGGATGGATCTCTGTGATCTCTCTTTGTTTCACCCACTGCTGCGTCCGGAGGTCCTAAGGATTTTTTATGATGGTCACAGGTCAAAACCTTAGGAATCAGTTTCTGGGTAGGTGAAGGGCAGAAACTGCATTTTGACAAATGAGAAGTCCTGTCCTTCTCAGGCTTGGTACCAGAGGTCTTCTTCTTGCCCTCTAATGCCGGGTTCAGACTACACAATATTTTTGTCGGTCACGATAGTCACTGTGTCAGATTACACGATTTTGACTGACAGAACTTGTCGTGGACAACGGAAAAAAAATTAAACATGCTAGTCTTTCTGTCGTGATGTCGTGAAGCATCGCAGACAAGGAATCGGTTGTCGTCCACTATGACACACTACACGTGCTGAAACGATGGAATCTTGCGTCCCGACGCCCATTGTCGTTTACGAATCCCCACGACACCCTACGTCAAGCAAATCGTGGCAAAATCAGGCTAAAATCGTGTAGTCTGAACCGGGCATAAGAGGTGTCTGGCTGTTGTCCTAGCATCTTTATCTGATGGCGTTGGACAGTTTGCTTATGTTAGTCCACCAAGATCTAATCAAAATGTAGCAAACCTTTGTCTACTATTGTGGTCAGAGAGGGGCCCCGCCATAAACTGGGCCCTGGAATGTGCTCTTCACTACATTGTCGTCCTTGGTGATTCATAAAATGCAAGTCAGCGGCTGCCCGTGTTCGAAAAAATAAAATAAAATAAAAGTAAAAAAGTGTAACAAGGAACACAAAATTAATACAAGTGGCTCCTGATGACATACTGAGGTCTTTTGTAGCGAAACGATTGGTCTGTGCAAGAAACTGAACATTATTTATAACATTACTACCTGTAATCCATAGCCTCAGTCAACGTTAAAGCTTGATTCTTTTCCATGAACTTTGGAGAGTTAATTTCAATGAATTGGTTCAGTTCACTATTTTGTATACATAATAATGCAATTATATGATTAAAGCATCCAATAATGATGTGAAATATGGATGTTTTACATGTCTAAAGCGAATAAACGTCTACTCACCTTGTAGCATACACAATGTGAAACCATACAAATTTTAGTTTGGCCCCTTCATTCAAGTGCTTAGTTCATGCATGCATATATCACCGGCTCATTGGTCTTCAGTTCGAGTTGGAACTGTTCAGTCTGATTTGGTGAACTGGTTCAACTAACTTGCATTTTATGAATCACCAAGGACCATGGTTTCAGCTGAAAATCTTCTTTACTGTGCTACTCAAGAAAAAAAAAGTCACCTATATCTTGGATGGCAAATTAACAATGTATAAATAATGTTTTTTTGTGCTAATATTTTGAGAACATCATCAAATATCACATGACTTTGAATGAAAATTATTTTAAAGTCACTGAAGGAACATTTGTTCTTAAAGCATTTAAACATATGTTTTGACCTCTATATATTTCCGTCCAAGAAAATGCATTTTCTTGCCCCAGAAATACATTTAGAAATACATTTTGTAAGGCATTTGCGAACATCACACAAATGAACGATGGAATCTCCGCATTCCACCAGAAAACTAACATCTCTTCTCAACCATATGAGGGTCGTAAAAGCTGAACCATGGTCAGCCCAGGCGCCAACTTTCTCAAATGAGTTCCTGTCTCGCTCTGCTTATCTTTACAAGAAACACAAGGAGAGAGTGATTTACCAAACCACCTCCTGGGTCGGCAAGCACTAAGACAGCAATAACTGACCCCTGCATCTGGACTCATTTAAGCAACAGAACGAATAGCCAATAAAATTCATGTTTCATTTATAAAGAATCATTGCTTGGTGTCATATAATTTTAAGGTTAAAACCTTTGCCAAAGATTGTTACCTCTCTAAGAGCTTACAAATTATCATAATTGTGTTGACCGTGGCCAGGAAAATACATATAGTCAAATTGGTAATACACACTGACATTAACTTCTCGCTGGCCGAGAAACTGATAGAGTGTAAACTATCAAATTTGAAATCAGTTTAATCAGGTGGACCTCGAATTTTCAGATCCGAGTCCTTTTAAAACCTGAATGAATTAATAATAATTAATTCCCTAAAATTAAGTAATCAAAGTCATTACAATTTTTATGTATATGAGGGGTGAAAATAAATATATTTCCTATTTCAATAATATATTTCATTGAGCTTCCCTGTTTGCAACATATATTTAGCATATATTTCAAATATATTTTGGCCACAAATGGGATGCCATATGGGATGTCAGTTGTTTATTTTAATTTATTTTATTGTATTTTTTTCTACAATGTGTTTTTGTTGGATTGCTAGATGCCAGTCACATTTCAGAAAAATGCATAACTGCTTTATAATAGAACAGATGGTTAAGCTTCAATTATATGTGAAAGTTTTGTTTAGATCATATGAACATAATAAAACAGTTTAAAATGGAAAATGATTGCTTATTTATTTTCATGCAGTGAAAAATCATTTTTAGACAGTAATATCAATCTCAACAGAACATGAGTGTTAACTAACCATGGATATACCATAGATATAACCATGCAAAAGCAATTCTCATAAATTATACGGCTAACAGTCTGCATACAGCAGATAAAGTATTATACATGCTTTTACATATTTTTATGCATCCACCAAAAGGAATCAGAAAATATGGATTTTAACGTTACTTGGCTTAATGCATGACACTAAAATCCCCTTTAAAGAGAGCAAGAGGAACATTTCCCTTTAGCTCATCACTCATTGATGCAAATTCATGCTAATCAGACTTCTGTAAAGCTACACCATTTGCTGACCCATTTAACAATTTCACAAGGGAAGGATATTTAGCTCTTTCTCCAGTGCACATATATGTATATCAATTTTATGGATGTGTGAAGAATGACAATTTGTTTTAGGGTTGGGTGGTCATGGTTGAGGCTAATAACCAGAAGGTTGCTGTAGTTCAAGCCCCACAGGCAGCGAGTCACTGTGACCCTAAATGAATGTGTTCAATACAGGTTGAGCTCTATTGACAGCATTTGTGGCATAACGTTAATGAATACCACAGAAAGTCATTTGTCCCTCAGTTTGTAACTTGTAGTAATTTTTTTTTTTACAAGTGGATGTGTATGTTCCAGTGTCTCTTCAGCTTTTTAATTGCTAGAATACAAATGCACTTAATGACCACAGTCTGCAAATTTATTATTTTTTCCCAGCTCATTTAAAACACATTGATATATTGTTTTATATAACTTAAATGTATGATCCAAACACATCCATAAATTAAAATTGACAGTAAGCTGCTTCATTTGTGCAGTCATTTCCTACTGAAGAATATTTGGATCTATAGAAGATCCATGGTTAAACTATAGTTAGTGCAACAAAACCATGGTTTAACTACAATTACCATTTACCATTACCGATGTTTATTTTTTTAATTAATTAATTAATTTGTAGCAAAACCATGGTAAATTTATTTTGTTGTCTTTGTATCGTAATGATAATTTTGGTGAACTTTTTTTTTGCTGTATTAAATAAAATGTCTAAAATATGAAGCACTTAAATCATCTTGAAATATTTGTCAGAATTCTCCAATGTAATCTAGCGTTCTCTAGTATAATTTGTCTAGGTAGACCCTAAATTAACGTGTGTGTGCAATGGTGTGTGACATTTTAGTATGACATTAAAATTATTATAATTTTTTTTACAACAGATGCAATGAAGTCATAGGACATTGAGCTAAAATTAAAATGACTGAATCACAAAAGCTCTTAATTTAGTCAAGAAGAAACTTTCTTGAAACAACATACAGAACTACCACATTTTGCTATAAGTTTGATTGCATCATATAATAATTGCTGTTAATAGTGTTCATCGTCTGTTTTATTACGTCTTAAATTGATTTTTCCGTACATTTCTGCCATATGTACATTAACTGACAGTCACCACTGATAAACTACCACTAAATATTGTAGAAACTTAATTAGCTGTAAAGTTGCTTTGCAATGATTTGTATGGTGAAAAGCGCTGTACAAATAAACTTGACTTGAATATTCAGCGCCCAAACTCTGGAATAACCTACCTAACATTGTTCGGGAGGCAGACACACTCTTGCAGTTTAAATCTAGATTAAAGACCCATCTCTTTAACCTGGCTTACACATAACACACTAATACGCTTCTAATATTCAAATCCGTTAAAGGATTTTTAGGCTGCATTAATTAGGTCAAGCTATATAAATAAAGGTGACTTGACTTGACTTGACTTTATAATTCTTATACACACACTGTAGGCCTATACTGTAAACCACAAGTACACAATGTTCCTGTGTAGAATTTTATTCACAATGTGGTCACTGGTCAGTTGTCACCTACCAATAATTTACTTACATCTCAAATGACATCCAGTAAGTGGGTTAAAGAAATGGAGAGTGGCCCTTAATTTCCTAAAAAGAACCTGAGAAAGCTTCCCTCTGCTAAAGTCTGTAATGTCTCAACATTCTCCACCAAAATTTATTTTTTCCTCAGACTTGCTCAATAAGTCATAAGAATGAGTGGGCAAAGAAAAAGAACTCAGCTACACACTTTGATTGTCCCCCAAAAACTTTCTCCCCAAGGAATCATGTCACAGTTTTTGTAGCAAACATTTGTGTGTTGTGTTGCACTAGGCCATCTGGCACTGTTTAACACTGAACCTTGCTGTTTTGTTCAGCCCAAGTCAAAAACGTCAAAGGCATTGGGCTGTGGGCAGCCATGTCACATTAGCAAAGACCTCAAACACAAAGCTCTGCGTGGATCTGAAAAGACAGTGGATGAAATCTCTGCACTAGATACAAGAACATCTGCCTACAGCTATTTCTTTGAGCAGGCTTCAGTTTCTTACACCTGCCAATGGCATGAAATGGTATTTTGCATTGTTTTCATTAACAATATTGACCTTATGACGATGGAATTATTTAGTTTTGTTTCCTTGCATATTTGTGTCAAACGGTCATTGAGTTTGAGCTGTGATTTGGTTTCTTACTTTGTTTTGCTGGCTTTATGAGGGATATTCCACAGATGTGCCACCACATGGAGTTTTAGGCATTTCATATTTTCTGTGCAAGGTTATTTACTCTCCAAGTCAATTTTTACTCTCATTTGGCATGTACTGAGGGTTCAGTTTAGACCCTCTTTGTGATAGACAGACATACAGTAGATCTTAGTATAACTAAGTACATTCCTTCTATCTTTATAAATTGTATTCTGTTATTCCAGGCAGTTAGTGCTCCTTTTTTTTCACTCTCTCGCTCTTTTGTTGCCCTGAAGGTTGTCAGAACGAATGGCCATCAACTAGACTGCAGTGTCCGGCCAGGTGACAGTCTGCACATAATGACACCTTTTCTCTGCTTTGTTTTATTCACACACAAACTTATCTCCACAATCTCCAACAACTAAGGAAGTCGAAATAATTGTGAGATATTCATCGAAACACTTTGTCTTAAGTGAATGTGAACACGTATAACCAAATTGAACAATCAATCATAAACCAAAGTAACTTAACTTTTATATTATAAATTAGTTTTGGATTTACTTTACAGTTTCTAAATATTTACCTGAATTTCTATATTATTATTATTTTAATTTGTTCTATTGCATGTCATTTGCTTTTTTGTTCTTTATTTTGTTACTCATTATATACTTGAAAACTTGTGCTTACTTGAGCAATTCTTGAGGGCTAAATATGTAATTTGTTAATATTTAAATCAATATTTAATTTGAGTAAAGGCATGACTTTATTTATTTATTTGTGTGTGTGTGTGTGTGTGTGTGTGTGGTAAAAAAACTTTCGCTTGTATGGTCCTTGTGAAAGACAATTACATTTTAGCATTTATTTAAGTTAATATTACGAAAATACAATACTTAAGTGTGAATTAAATGTCATGTTTCTGGACACTTATATGCATGTTAATAAATTAACTGTAATTAAATTAAAAAGTAAAATTTTAAATTTGGCATTATTACTAAGGATTCTTAAGTGGTTTACACCTTAGTTAAAGGTGTGCTTGTTACAGTGTAATTATACTGATATTAATATTAATTAACAACATGTACTTACCATAGGGTTAGGACTGGATTAGGCTTTGATTTATGGTTAGTTGCTTGTAATTGTACATGTACATGCAACATTTAACAATGTAAAACAAGTGTTACAAAACATAAAAGTGTACTTGTATGCTTAAGTAGCCTTTTATTTCATCAATGTATTAACTGCAAGTACAGTTTTTATATACTTTTCATATTTTAAGTACACTAGAAATGCATATTCAATACAATTAAGTGCACTACTTTTTCACAAGAGAGTGCTGTAATTGAAGTGTTGCAAGAATTTACTAACAACAAAATCCTATTATATACACTCACTGCTTCAATCACAAGTACACATGTCGAAGAATTTAAAACAAGAGGTTTTGTCACAGTTTGACAATTAAAGATCAAAATAACAGTAATGTGGCCAGATCATGACATGAGCCTTGACCTTCATGGCACTGAATCATATCCAGCGTATCATTAACATTGTTTAACGGTAGTTTGACACCCATCAGAGCGGCGGTTGAGAGCCATTCACAACCCATTAAATTTCCAGCAGCTGCAAGATCAAGATCCTTGACCACGATCCTGGACACAGTCAAGCACAGTAGAAAGTGTAGTGGAGAAATTAATTAGCTCATATAAAATGAAAAAGGATCCATTCCCCTCATTTTGTGATGATGGGTTGAATGACAATGAGTCATTATGTGGATACGCTGGGTGAATACATACAACAGAGAAGATCCGTGCAAAGAGTGTATTGATAGCAATGAACCATCTAATGACAAACACATCGTAATACAATCCTGGATGACCTTGACCAAGGTCATGTTCTCTAAACGTGGCTTACTTTGATACACTGCAGGATAAGTTGTTTCAAATCTGGGATTTTAGTTCTTAGCAGCATAATTGAATTTACCCAGTGTTATAACTTCTCAGATCTGCTTTATAGACAGGCTAAAATGCCCCAGATTCATTATGCCTACATCTGCTACGTTCATGAGGATCAAACAATGTACCATTAGACCCCTAATTTTCTCCAAAATAAATATGGATTCCCTCTTGGCCTGCTGATCAGCAACCAACCAAATCTCAAACCTGCGGTGAGCGTAAATGGTCCACAACAAAGGCGGACCTTTTTTTAGCTTGCATACCATCTGTTCTTTGGTCATATTCAAGTATGAATATTCATATTCATTTAACATATGTATAGGTAATATGGGTAAATGTTGAACACATATTTTACTAGATTCAACTATAACAGAAAACATTGCCTGCAATATGGGAATTTAAGAATGACATTTCACTCACACACAAATAACTGGATCTCAGACGTTATGTCCACAGTTTGTTCACTGGCTGTCTGATCCACATTGGCTTTGGCAGTTCCAGTCTGATTGGCTGGTGGCACAAGTAACCACAAATTGATTTTCGTTAGAGCACTAGCCTGCTGTAGCCAACAATGAGATGTATAAGATCAAAAGTATGTGGACACCCCTTTAATTCATTCAAATGTATAATGTAATTGGCTGTTACACCTTATTGCTGTATAAAATCATGTATACAGTGTGGTACTGTCAAATGCCACTACTGGCAAAATGGTAAACTGAGAAGGGAAAAAACGGGACTGGGCTGAAAAAAGTACCCAGTCTACATGTACGTATACTTTTGTCCATACAGTTTCCCAAAGAATCCCTCACATAAATCTTGCTGTTACGTCTAAATGCACAGGGCGGAGCTGTGGATACTGACATTGAGACGATGAGAGTTAATACCGTGTGCATCGAAGTGTGGCAATATTTTGATTCTCCTTGTTATATTTGGATCTTATTAGTCATGCATCCCACCAGATAAGGATGAGCTTTTATGGTGGAAAGTATGTGCACAGCACTATGAGAATGTTGCTGCTTATCAGTTCTCTATCTGTGCGCCCCTGCAACCTCTGTGATGATTTTCAAAACAGCAGGCTGTGTTGTTTCACCACTTGTACTTCTGAATGTGAAAAGATTTGATAGCCTTTATAAGTGTGTGTGTATCTACAGTACTTTATCATATTTTGGGGACAATTTTGTACCCAGAAGTGAGCTAAACCAGCCAAATCTCCCAAAACTTCCTTTTGAGGACGTTACATTTGTAAAAATGCAGGGTTAGGGTTTGGGTTTGGTTATAGTATTTATAGCTAACTGTATATGAAGACAATAGAGGTCTATGCAGTGTCCCAATTTAGACTGCTAAGTAAATGTGTGATGACCTTTTGGGGACATTATTTTATTTATTTATTTATTTTTTCAGAAAGTTTTCTCTGGGATAGAAAATATACTTTGTACAGTATAAAATCCATTCTGTCTATGGAAAGTCCCCATAAAACATTGTAACTAGAGTGTGTGTGTGTGTGTGTGTGTCACAAATGGTGGCAGTTTTTTTTTTTTTTTTTTAATTGTTCTCTATTGTAAGCTGAACACAAACATTATTTTTTTAATTAGTTGCTTTAAATCTTTTTATTAATACATATTTTATTTTTAAAGGGGTGGTTGTTGAAATTAAACCATTATAAGAATGATGATTTTATAAAAATGGTTTGCTCAGTCTGAGTCTTTCATAACTTGGTGACTTTTTTTTTTAGACATGCAACATGAAAAAAAATAAAAAAATAAATAAAAACAAGATTTTCAACCACAGGAGTGAATGGGAAAGACCCTAATATAGAGCTTTTTTGAACTTGTTGAACAAAATCTAAATCTCAAAAACATAAATAAAAATAAACAAACAGACATCCAAAATGCAATAGAAGGGTAAGTAAGTAAAATCTAACTGGGAAGTTAAATAAGTTGTTTTATTCATGTATATTATTGTTGTATGATCTATTTTATTTAATTAGGAACATTTAAGACTTTAATTTAGTAAGAAAACAAAATGAACAGTGATTGTTTGTTTTTCCTTTTGTCGAACAGTGGGTGGTTCTTGGCCAGAATAAGCTGAAAACTGGTCCAGACCAATGCTGATGCTCAAAAATCTGTTTATGTCCGACTAACACGAAAACATCGACTGGTACCAATTTTTTACCTAGCTAGAAAGAATGCTCCCCCCCCCGCCTTTCTGCAGACCAGGCCAGCTAGTGATAAAAATAAACAAACAGACATCCAAAATGCAATAGAAGGGTAAGTAAGTAAAATCTAACTGGGAAGTTAAATAAGTTGTTTTATTCATGTATATTATTGTTGTATGATCTATTTTATTTAATTAGGAACATTTAAGACTTTAATTTAGTAAGAAAACAAAATGAACAGTGATTGTTTGTTTTTCCTTTTGTCGAACAGTGGGTGGTTCTTGGCCAGAATAAGCTGAAAACTGGTCCAGACCAATGCTGATGCTCAAAAATCTGTTTATGTCCGACTAACACGAAAACATCGACTGGTACCAATTTTTTACCTAGCTAGAAAGAATGCTCCCCCCCCCGCCTTTCTGCAGACCAGTCCAGCTAGTGAAAGTAAATTCTACATGCTCCTGAATGGTGGCTGAAGTAATTCATTGTGACGTCTCAGTGTGATTGAAAAGAATCATTATCCAGTGATGTTTGTACACAGTGTGACCGTTGGAGTTGTGTGCTACTATAGAATGCTCCAGCCCTAACAGCCCAATTACACTTCCTCCATGCACAATTTACTCTGCTGAGAGTCGCCCAGTCTCCCTCCACTGAGAGAGGACAGTGAACGAGCCAATTTC
The DNA here is from genome assembly GCF_001515605.1 of Sinocyclocheilus anshuiensis. Taxonomy (NCBI): domain Eukaryota; kingdom Metazoa; phylum Chordata; class Actinopteri; order Cypriniformes; family Cyprinidae; genus Sinocyclocheilus; species Sinocyclocheilus anshuiensis. The sequence continues at coordinate 139,520 of NW_015539848.1, forward strand.
ACTTCAGACCCTTAACCAATTAGGGCTGAAAACACACATTCACTGTCACACAGGGGAGAGAACGCCAGAGAGACAGAGAGAACTAGATAAATGGAAAAACAAATAGAGAGAGAGAGAGAGACAAAAGAGAGCAAGGTTTGTTCATGCAGGTTGTTTTGCCAACACTGTGTTTTTGTAAGATGAGGTGAAAATGATATTTCAGAAAGAACAGACACACAGGTGTACCACTAACATCTGAAAATGCTTCTCCAGGTCTCTGAGTACAAGTATACAGTATATGCTCAGTACATTGTCTTTTAAAGAGATAGTTCACTCAAAAATGAATATTCTGTCACTTACTCTCTCTCAAGTTGTCCCCAACCTGTATGAATTTTGTTTATCTGTCAAACATAAAAGAAGATATTTTAAAGAATGTGGGTAATCAAACATTTGCTGGTATCCATTGACTTCCATAGTATGAAGAAAAAAAAATGCTATGGAAGTCAGTGGCTACATTCTTCAAAATATCTTCTTTTGTGTTCGTCAGATGAATGAGATGAATGATTTTGGAAGAGCTTGAGGGTGAGTAAATGATGAAAGAATATTCATTTTTGGGTGAGCTATGTGAGCTATCTTGTAAATGTACTCTGCGCAAATTGTAAAACAATAGTGTGAAACAACAACAAAAACAAAACATACTACCGTTGGTTGTTTAACTCTGGGGAGGCTGGATTGTGCTTTAGCAAACACTGCCTGGGGGTAATTACATAAATAGATGCGAGTGACACCATTTTCAAGAGACAGGAAGGAAAAAAGGAGGATTTCTTACAGCATAAAATGCTGTAGCCTCATTTGGCTATAAGGGTCTCCTGTGATACACTTAACCAGCCTTGCTGTGCTTAACTCCAGGCTGGTAAACAAATAACTGCCTTGTCATATTGATGTAGGTACAATGCTGCTGTTTACCGTTGGCCTGCTGCCCTGGATTTGCCTGTGTTAGGCCAGGGTATAGCCGAAGAAACTGGCACATCAAAGGTGGAGAGAGAAAACGAATGAGAGGGTGAGAGAAAAGAACAAAAGGAAGGAGAAGGTGAGTTTAAACGTGTGCATCGAAGTGTGGCAATATTTTGATTCTCCTTGTTATATTTGGATCTTATTAGTCATGCATCCCACCAGATAAGGATGAGCTTTTATGGTGGAAAGTATGTGCACAGCACTATGAGAATGTTGCTGCTTATCAGTTCTCTATCTGTGCGCCCCTGCAACCTCTGTGATGATTTTCAAAACAGCAGGCTGTGTTGTTTCACCACTTGTACTTCTGAATGTGAAAAGATTTGATAGCCTTTATAAGTGTGTGTGTATCTACAGTACTTTATCATATTTTGGGGACAATTTTGTACCCAGAAGTGAGCTAAACCAGCCAAATCTCCCAAAACTTCCTTTTGAGGACGTTACATTTGTAAAAATGCAGGGTTAGGGTTTGGGTTTGGTTATAGTATTTATAGCTAACTGTATATGAAGACAATAGAGGTCTATGCAGTGTCCCAATTTAGACTGCTAAGTAAATGTGTGATGACCTTTTGGGGACATTATTTTATTTATTTATTTATTTTTTCAGAAAGTTTTCTCTGGGATAGAAAATATACTTTGTACAGTATAAAATCCATTCTGTCTATGGAAAGTCCCCATAAAACATGGTAACTAGAGTGTGTGTGTGTGTCACTCAAATGGTGGCAGTTTTTTTTTTTTTTTTAATTGTTCTCTATTGTAAGCTGAACACAAACATTATTTTTTTAATTAGTTGCTTTAAATCTTTTTATTAATACATATTTTATTTTTAAAGGGGTGGTTGTTGAAATTAAACCATTATAAGAATGATGATTTTATAAAAATGGTTTGCTCAGTCTGAGTCTTTCATAACTTGGTGACTTTTTTTTTTAGACATGCAACATGAAAAAAAATAAAAAAATAAATAAAAACAAGATTTTCAACCACAGGAGTGAATGGGAAAGACCCTAATATAGAGCTTTTTTGAACTTGTTGAACAAAATCTAAATCTCAAAAACATAAATAAAAATAAACAAACAGACATCCAAAATGCAATAGAAGGGTAAGTAAGTAAAATCTAACTGGGAAGTTAAATAAGTTGTTTTATTCATGTATATTATTGTTGTATGATCTATTTTATTTAATTAGGAACATTTAAGACTTTAATTTAGTAAGAAAACAAAATGAACAGTGATTGTTTGTTTTTCCTTTTGTCGAACAGTGGGTGGTTCTTGGCCAGAATAAGCTGAAAACTGGTCCAAACCCATGCTGATGCTCAAAAATCTGTTTATGTCCGACTAACACGAAAACATCGACTGGTACCAATTTTTTACCTAGCTAGAAAGAATGCTCCCCCCCCCGCCTTTCTGCAGACCAGTCCAGCTAGTGAAAGTAAATTCTACATGCTCCTGAATGGTGGCTGAAGTAATTCATTGTGACGTCTCAGTGTGATTGAAAAGAATCATTATCCAGTGATGTTTGTACACAGTGTGACCGTTGGAGTTGTGTGCTACTATAGAATGCTCCAGCCCTAACAGCCCAATTACACTTCCTCCATGCACAATTTACTCTGCTGAGAGTCGCCCAGTCTCCCTCCACTGAGAGAGGACAGTGAACGAGCCAATTTCACTTCAGACCCTTAACCAATTAGGGCTGAAAACACACATTCACTGTCACACAGGGGAGAGAACGCCAGGGAGACAGAGAGAACTAGATAAATGGAAAAACAAATAGAGAGAGAGAGAGAGACAAAAGAGAGCAAGGTTTGTTCATGCAGGTTGTTTTGCCAACACTGTGTTTTTGTAAGATGAGGTGAAAATGATATTTCAGAAAGAACAGACACACAGGTGTACCACTAACATCTGAAAATGCTTCTCCAGGTCTCTGAGTACAAGTATACAGTATATGCTCAGTACATTGTCTTTTAAAGAGATAGTTCACTCAAAAATGAATATTCTGTCACTTACTCTCTCTCAAGTTGTCCCCAACCTGTATGAATTTTGTTTATCTGTCAAACATAAAAGAAGATATTTTAAAGAATGTGGGTAATCAAACATTTGCTGGTATCCATTGACTTCCATAGTATGAAGAAAAAAAAATGCTATGGAAGTCAGTGGCTACATTCTTCAAAATATCTTCTTTTGTGTTCGTCAGATGAATGAAATTCATAGTTTTGGAAGAGCTTGAGGGTGAGTAAATGATGAAAGAATATTCATTTTTGGGTGAGCTATCCCTTTAAATGTCATGAAATATTATGATGTTACCTTACATTCTCATTCTGCAGACAAAATATGGTATAGCCCAACATGCTTGATTGCACTGATAAACATTTATCAGTTTGTTTGTAGTCTTTAAATTGGCACATTACACGAGGCAGTGGGAGTATTTGGCCAGTGAAGATTGCAGATCATATTTAATTACTAGCAAATTCTTATGTTTTCGACACCTTCTGCACCTCTTCTGGCTCATTAATTTAGCATTCATCTTATGCTACCAATGACAGGAGAACCTTCATCTTTTGCCTTATGCTGAAATCTGTGCAGGACCTGAGCATAATGTTAGCTTGAGGTCATCTGGCTTGAGCAGATTTACTGGCACCCAGCTGAGATAGCGGCACAAGATGAAAGCAAATCACAGACTTGACTGGAGGATTTTTCTGGTCATCCTAGTTTCTCGATGGCATGACAATTCTCTAAGGAAATTTATTATTTTTTTCTTTTCTTTTTCACTTTTTAAAGATGCCAACTCTTGTGTGAGGGAGAATTTGGTAAGCTGTGCCACGTTTGCTTAATAAATAAATAAGCAAGCAAGCCTAATTGTATTTCATTGTCTATTGTGTAAGAGTATTGTAACAGACTTGATTCATACTGGATTCTATTATAAGCCATTATAAGAATAGATTGTATTAAATCTCATCACAATACATCACCCTACATATGACAAGTGGTTTGGAAAATGAATGTTATACAAATTTAATACATAATTAGAAACCTAGTATATACTTAAAGAGTAAGAATAAAATATAAAAATAGTCAAATTTACTTATGAAGTTAAGTTCACTTACAAGTATACTTGTAAGTATAAGCTATTAGGCTAAACTAGTATTTACTGTGAGTACTTCAAAGTGGACTGGAAGTATAAAACTAGTAAACCAATGGCACATATGTTCCCTTGCTGTATAGTCCACAGTATAGTTGCAATACACAAGATGTAAACTACTTCCTCAAAGTTTACTACTGATTAGGGCTGGACGGTATGACGGTATATATCATTACCGCAAAATGATAAAGTGTCTATCATTAGTGATTTTGCTATATCGTGTGTTCTGCAGTATGCAAATATATCTGCGTAACACAGTACTGCTTAACCGTTATACACATTTAAATGATAAGGAAACATACATGAATGAGAAAATAAAGAGTGGAACGCACTTGATAGAGTTATTAAGTGCAATAAGCAGTGAAAAATAACTCAATGCGGTGCTCCTGCTGACTGACACACACTCAGAAAGCACCTCTCTCAGACAGCATGCAATCGCGAATTTGGGACGTGCATTATGTTTAATAGGGGTGACCCTGAATAGTCGAAGATTCGATGCTTCGATAGAAGGAGCATTGAATCTTCGACTATTCGGGGTCACCCCTAATAGTCGAATAGTCGAAGATTCAATGCTCCTTCTATCGAAGCATCGAATCTTCGACTATTCGGGGTCACCCCGAATAGTCGAAGATTCAATGCTTCGATAGAAGGAGCCTGATTCGACTACCAATCTTACAGTCGAATATTCGTGAGGTGTTATGATCATGCCATTTTGGGGGTGCTCAAATGTCTGATTTCACATAGAACTACAGGTTTTCTCCCAATAAGTTAACATACAGCCTATTAAAATAATGCTGTAAATAAGAATCTGAAAAGAAAGAAGCTTCAAATAAATATTTTAACGTGCGTGAATAAATCCAATCACCCTTTAAGTTTCACTTTCCATAATCAGTGACAGAGGAGCATCTTGGCGGCGGGGATTTAAAACTTTAACAAGACTCAAATTGACACAGGCAGAGTGAAAGACTGGATTTTTTCGATCAGGTAGGGTACAAGTGATTTCAAAACATTTCAGCCGGTTTATATATATATATTTTGTATATAATATTTATCTCGTATAAGATGCATTTGGTTGAGTTGCGCTGCAGTAAGCGCTTCATTGTAGTAGGCTACTACGGTGATTATCTCTTCAGCACGCAGTGCGAGCAGGACAAACAACAAAGCAGAATATTAATAACTATGACTGGGACTGTCATATACATAACATTATAATAAGAAAACACT
>NW_015539848.1:144922-146198 GCF_001515605.1 Sinocyclocheilus anshuiensis
TTGGATGGGTTAAATGCAGAGCACTAATTCCAAGTATGGGTCACCATACTTGGCCACATGTCACGTCACTTTATATGAGATAAATGATGAGTTAAATCCCATTGATTAAAAACCTGCTATCAAATGCTTCATTCTACTGGTCATCTTCAGCGCGCGCAACTCAAAACAGAAATGCAGAACATTAATAACTACTGTCATATACATATCATTATAATGATAACACTATTATAATAAAATGCTATGAATTTTTTTGAGTTTAGTTGCTGTGTTTGTGCACGTTGTTGCGTGAAGAACGCGTCCACAAAAGGAGTTCATTCACACTTTCGTGCATTCAGAGCATTTTGTGCAGATAGCCTATAAGTCGTAATACTAACATTATGTTGTATAAATAAATAAATATATTCTATATGAGATAAATGAGGAGTTAAATACCATTGATTAAAAACCTGCTGTCATCTTCAGCGCACAGCTCAAAACAGAAATGCAGAACATTAATAACTACTGTCATATACATAACGTTATAATGAGAGCATTATTGTAAAAAATGTTGTGAATTCTTAGGGTTTTGCTGACATTTAATGTTAAATATCTTTTAATCAAAACATAAAACATTATTTACCCCGTTTGTATCTGCGAGGCATCTGTTACACATTTTGATTCGACTATGAAAATCCTTATTCGGGGACACCCCTAATGTTTAATAAAGTTATTAAGTGCAACAAGCAGTGATAAGGAACTTAATCCACTGCTCGCGCTGACTGACACACAGCCGAAGCGCGCGCACTGAATGCTCCTCTCAGACAGCATGCGATCGCGAAAACAGATCTCTTTCGTGCTTTGTTGTGCTTGAATGGTCAAATACGCACACAGTTATGTCATAATGCCCGTCGTGTGGAGTATTCAAGTAAACACAGTCGGTTATATGTTAAATAAATGTAAAACAGTTGGGTGAAAACCGGATGTGTTTCAGTATATTGGATCCGTGCAGTCAGTCTTAAAGGGACAGCAGTCTAATTTACCTGCTGCTGTCTGTCATTATTAATGTTAATCATGTTTGATTGATACAGTGAAGACTATGAGTGTTTTATTTATACACTTTATGCAATTTCTGTAATATTTCTTACTACATGCTAAATAAACCTAGCCTACTGTAGCTGAATAAATTAAAAGTTTATTTCATATTTATTTGTTCTGTTGTGCTTGTAATTTGCTTCTTTTTCTTAATTTTAATAACAAAAATAAAATAAAAATAGCTATATCGAGGTACATATCGTTA
>NW_015539848.1:148588-151246 GCF_001515605.1 Sinocyclocheilus anshuiensis
GGATGTGTTTCAGTATATTGGATCCGTGCAGTCAGTCTTAAAGGGACAGCAGTCTAATTTACCTGCTGCTGTCTGTCATTATTAATGTTAATCATGTTTGATTGATACAGTGAAGACTATGAGTGTTTTATTTATACACTTTATGCAATTTCTGTAATATTTCTTACTACATGCTAAATAAACCTAGCCTACTGTAGCTGAATAAATTAAAAGTTTATTTCATATTTATTTGTTCTGTTGTGCTTGTAATTTGCTTCTTTTTCTTAATTTTAATAACAAAAATAAAATAAAAATAGCTATATCGAGGTACATATTGTTATCGTGAAATAAAATTTCTCATACCGTGAAATAATATTTTGGTCATATCGCCCACCCCTACTACTGATACACTTAAAGTACATTAAAACATAATTTTATAAACTAAAAAGCAAATTTAGTTCTAAGAAATGTTAAAATAGTACTTATGTTACTAGTGCATTGTTTTTTTAGCATGCTTACTATACACTCTAAATAAAAAAGGTTCTTCAGCGGTTCTTTGGAGTGGTTACGGTGCTATATAGCACCACTACCGTATAAAGAACCTGTTAAGCCCCGGTATGGTTCTTCAGCGGTTCTTTGGAGTCGATGAGGTGCTATATAGCTTATTTCTTGAAGATATAATTTTTTTGCCCCCAAGGCCCCCATAATTAAATATTCTAGGGCCCCCACATGAGACCTTTGACCTCAGAAAAAAAGGACCTCTCCACAAACAGCAACACCAACTTCACACATTACTAACCAGTTAGACTTTATTTCTGGAGTATCTAAAACAGAAGTTCTTTATTGAGAATTAAGGTTTAGATGTTTTTTCTTTCAACTTACTGTTTTTGTGAATAGTGTGTTTTTTTCAACTTACCGTTTTGGTGAATAGCGTTTGCTTTAGTTGCCTCTTGACCCTTGACTTTAATTTTAAGTTCAAATAAGTTTCTCTTTGGCTGTTGCAATAGTGTTTATAAAGCACATATGTGATGGCAAGGGACTTATGGTAAAATCATTTCATGCGTCTGAGTCTCTGGTTGTATTTTATCAAAATCTGTAGTTCTTTTATGAGTTTTGTATTATTGCAGCTCTACGATACAACGTGACAATGTGAGAAAATTGTATAAACCGTGCTATATAGCACCTGTACAAATAGGTACTAAATAGCACTAAAAGTGGTTCCCCTATGATTACGAGCCAAAGAACCGCTTTTAGTGCTATATAGCACCATTTTTTTTTTTAGAGTGTATAAAATATACTTGTAAAATATACTTGATATTTACTTTTTTTTTTTTTTGTAGGGGTAATGGATTTCCCAGTTGATCCCTGTTGAAAACAAAAAAAACACCTTCAAGGAACATCTTGGATTTTTCACATCCCTGGTAGTGTATTCATGGCAGACAAATGCAAGTTGGGTTCTTCATGTAATATTTTGCTGATAAATCAAAAGGGACAACCCTTTGTGAAACCAATATTATTAGCTATGTAGCTACAGTATTAAACAGCTGCCAGTACACAAGTCTGCCAAATGATAAAGAGACCATTCAGTTCAAAGTCGGAAATGAAATACTTCTGACCATAAAGGTGTTCCATTGCCTGGCACTCGGAAGATGTACAAGGAAACAAAATGGCAATAATGTTGTTTGGTTTTCAGGTTTTCAATTGTCAGCATGTAATTCTCCCACTAACCAAACTGCAGAACATAAATGATGCTGTGCAGTGCTAGGATTTGTTCTGCAGGTGTACGATTATCATCAGAAGATGATCATTTACAGCAGGGATAGGCAACGTCGGTCCTGCAGAGTTTAGCTCTAACCCTAATCAAACAAACCTGAACAAGCTAATCAAGGTCTTCAGGATTACTAAGGCTACAGACAAGTGAGGTTTTTTTTCAGGGTTGGAGCTAAACTCTGCAGGACATCGGCACTCCAGGACCGACATTGCCTACCCCTGATTTACAGTGTTTTACACACCTTACAAACTAATCAAAGGCAAAAGGAGAGAGAACTTTCAAACTGCCTGCAGTGAGAAGGGTGATCTTTTAAAACTGGAGGCTTTTGTCGGAGTGTTTTCTCTCATACCAAATTCACTGGTGACTGAAAAACCCAAAATGGTGTGTGGCATGAGTGATTAAAATGTTTTAATGTCGATTCGCTACAATACACAGTTTACTCCTTCTGTGTTTATTACAGGTTTTCACTCTGTGTGTTTCTTGCTGGCTTGGGGCTTTGGCTGTAGTGCGACTAATTTTTGTTTGAAACTGGTCAAATTTGATCTTAAAGGTCCCCTGAAATGCTTAGAAACACGCAGAGTTACTCTGTGTTAACGTCATTTTAACTGAAACAGGAAGACAGGGCGGGACATATAAAGCAGCCCCGCCCCTTTTTAAAATAGCCAATAGCGTTCGTTTATATCACAGCTTGGGCTAGAGCCGTTCAGAGCCGTTGAGCTCCATAAAGCCGCATTTGACAGGGTATGCCAGCCACAATTTCATCCATATTGCTATAAAATATAAAGTGAAAAGAAAAGTGAAAGTGAAAGTGACGTGACATGTGGCCAAGTATGGTGACCCATACTCGGAATTAGTGCTCTGCATTTATCCCATCCAAAGTGCACACACACAGCAGTGAACACACACAC
>NW_015539848.1:152054-152300 GCF_001515605.1 Sinocyclocheilus anshuiensis
GAATCAGGAAGACAGGGCGGGACATATCAAGCAGCCCTGCCCCTTTTTAAAATAGCCAATAGTGTTCGTTTATATCACAGCTTGGGCTAGAGCCGTTCAGAGCCGTTGAGCTCCATAAAGCCGCATTTGACAGGGTATGCCAGCCACAATTTCATCCATATTGCTATAAAATATAAAGTGAAAAGAAAAGTGAAAGTGAAAGTGACGTGACATGTGGCCAAGTATGGTGACCCATACTCGGAATTA
>NW_015539848.1:152543-168782 GCF_001515605.1 Sinocyclocheilus anshuiensis
GCCGGTAAGAGACTCGAACCCACCACCTTTGGGTTACGAGTCCAACTCGCTAACCATTAGGCCACAACTTCACCAATAATATAGCATTCTGTGTAGAATTCAAATAGCTCCATTACATTTTGTGGTCTGCGCCGACTCGCGCATGTGATCCGCTCCGTGCTATCGTGTCTCTGGACCGGAGCAGAGTGTGTGTGCGGTGCGGTGGTTAACGTGACACAGCGTGAAACCAGACTTCTTTTTTTCCTCAATGGAAAGCATATTTACACTGTTTGAATCGTTCCCTGTCCCCTATATAGTGCACTACGTGCCATTCACTGTACAGAAAATTCTAATTCTGTGGACAAGTGACCGTCTATTTTAAAGTGTAGGGGGCGGGCGCTTCGGATTCTAGAGAGCATTTGATTGGACAGAAAGTTTGATGAGAAGCTGAAGTACGATGTGACGTCAAAAAAATTGTTGAGCCGTTTTGGCGTAAGTGACGAACTGCAAGCTTTGAATGCTTATATCTTCTAAATGCGAATTTTGTCACTGTTTTGGAGCACACTGCCTTATAGATAACCTTAAGACTAACATATTGATACTAACACCCAAAAAACTTTAATTTTGATTTCATGGGGACTTTAAACATAAGTTATTCAATACTTTCTCCATTTCTATGTGTTCTTGCTTATCAGTAAATTTCATCTTCATCTTATTGTTACTAGTCATTCTGTATGTGTTAAAGTGATTTTAATTTACAACCCATGTTAGGTTTATTTCAACATTTTAACCCAGCATTATAACCATTTTTAAGTCCATCATGTTGAGTCAAACATTTAACCCAACCCAGCACTGAGTTTGTCCTTTTTTTTTTTTGACTGAGCACTGGGTTGCAAAAATGACCCAAATTGGCATTATTTAGAGTGTACGGTTCCTCAATAAAGATGTTAATTTCCATCTAAGTGATTTATTATGAATATACATGGCAGTGTACTCTAAAATGCAGCTCAGATCTACTCTCATCCATTGATTTATTCATCATTTTAACTCGCTCTTATACCAGAGGGCTGCTAAAACGTGAAAATGCAACCATGTGTCACTATCAGACTGTGGCCTGTCAAGGCAGCTTTTAAGGTTATGTCAGACCATATTAGTATCCAGTGTCACATCACGACATCAAAGCCTCCGAATTATTGAGAGGTACAGCTCATTTCCTCCAGATGGGACCCTACACCTCTATTGTGTCTGCTGTGAGTTTATACTCTTGGATGGCCTGTGTGCGGCCACTCAATATTGAGCTCAGTATATTTGATTTGGGATTCAGTGAATGCCTCTCTTTTGGGTGGTGTGCCATTTACTAAATGAATTTCCTGCTCTTGGAATGATGCCAACTGGAATTTGATTCAATCGTATGGAAAAGGAGGACAACAATATATAACTCAGTAGTAACTTGTGTGCTTAAACTTAAACAGAATATTTCAGTTTTGATATGTAAATGAATGTATATTCAAAAGTTATAGTCATAAATCATTTAAAAATAAAAATGTAGAAAAGTAGTGACTGGGATTTTTGAGCTTCGGTGGTTTGGCTCTCTTAAGTTGAAAACATCATATTAAGAAATATTAACTGATTTTGCACTTATTAAGCCTGTGAAATGTGTGCCTTTAATAGGCATTTGTATTAACTGTCTGGCAGAGCTGTATGTTTTTTTAATGGTCTTCAGAGTGTTTGTCGTTCTAAAAGCCCTCTGGAAATTGCTTTGAAATCTATAGATGTCTGTGAGGATGGAGATTTTAAAGTGTGCAGTAATAATCCAGTTTGAAGTTGGCTCCTTATGTTTACAATGCTTCTTCATCTTTCAGCTTTTAAATGGATCGTATTTTTCTTCATATCATATTTTCAGAGACTATTTTTTTTCTTGATCTTTTGTGATGAAAGAGCTTCATGTACTATGAAAACATACTGTAACAATTTTAGAACCTAAAACTTTCCATTTTAAAAACAGCATTTATAAACTAAACTGCAAAAATAACTTGTTCCGAACTTGTTCTGCTACTTTCTGACAGATGAATGCATCACTGCAACAGTTACCAGCATGAAGACCCAATCTCTGTGGCTTGTCTCCAGCTGGAACTGTCCCTGTTTATTTATTCATTTATTACTGTACATTCAAAGTGAACTATTGTGTAATGTGACAACTCGCAAAAAAGGTCATACAGCAGCCTACAGCCGCTTAATTGTGTGGTGCTTGTTTTGACCAACCTCTACCACTGTAATTACTTTGCTTATGCTAGGTTTACTGTTGGAAACTGGATCAAAGTTAAAGGGATAGTTCACCCAAAAATGAAAATTCTGTCATTAATTACAATTATTATGTCGCTCAAAACCCATAAGACCTTCGTTCATCTTCGGAACACAAATTAAGATATTTTTGATGAAATCTGAGAGCTTTCTGAGCCTGCATAGACAGCAATACAACTACCATGTTCAAGGCCCAGAAAGGTAGTAAGGACATTTTTGAAATAAGTCCATGTGACATCAGTGGTTCAACCTTAATGTTATGAAGCTATGAGAATACTTTGTGTGCGCAAAGAAAACAAAAATAATGACTTTATTCAACAATTTCTACTCTTCCGGGTCAGTCTCCGCCACCATTCACAAGAGTACCGCGACGCATGCATGTGGTGCTGCTGACACTGGAGCCGGCGTTCTGATGTAGAGCCGGATGCGCTGCACCTTGTTTACAAGCAGAAGAATGCACGTGCGTACGTTGTGGAAATCTTGTGAAAGTGCGTTGAGGAAGAGAAGAAATTATTGAATAAAGTTGTTATTTTGTTTTCTTTGCACACAAGAAGTATTCTCGTAGCTTCATTAAATTACAGTTGAACCACTGATGTCACATGGACTATTTTAACGATGTCCTTACGACCTTGCTGGGCCATACAACATTTAAGTTGCATTACTGTCTATGGAGGATCAGAAATCTCTCGGATTTCAACAAATATATCTTAATTTGTGTTCCGAAGATGAACGAAGGTCTTATGGGTTTTGAGCGACATAATAATTGTAATTAATGACAGAATTTTCATTTTTGGGTGAACTATCCCTTTAACTTTGATCCAGTTTCCAACAGTAAACCTAGCATAAGCAAAGTAATTACAGTGGTAGAGGTTGGTCAAAACAAGCACCACACAATTAAGCGGCTGTAGGCTGCTGTATGACCTTTTTTGCGAGTTGTCACATTACACAATAGTTCACTTTGAATGTACAGTAATAAATGAATAAATAAACAGGGACAGTTCCAGCTGGAGACAAGCCACAGAGATTGGGTCTTCATGCTGGTAACTGTTGCAGTGATCCATTCAAAAATTCTGTCATTAATTACAATTATTATGTCGCTCAAAACCCATAAGACCTTCGTTCATCTTCGGAACACAAATTAAGATATTTTTGATGAAATCTGAGAGCTTTCTGAGCCTGCATAGACAGCAATACAACTACCATGTTCAAGGCCCAGAAAGGTAGTAAGGACATTTTTGAAATAAGTCCATGTGACATCAGTGGTTCAACCTTAATGTTATGAAGCTATGAGAATACTTTGTGTGCGCAAAGAAAACAAAAATAATGACTTTATTCAACAATTTCTACTCTTCCGGGTCAGTCTCCGCCACCATTCACAAGAGTACCGCGACGCATGCATGTGGTGCTGCTGACACTGGAGCCGGCGTTCTGATGTAGAGCCGGATGCGCTGCACCTTGTTTACAAGCAGAAGAATGCACGTGCGTACGTTGTGGAAATCTTGTGAAAGTGCGTTGAGGAAGAGAAGAAATTATTGAATAAAGTTGTTATTTTGTTTTCTTTGCACACAAGAAGTATTCTCGTAGCTTCATTAAATTACAGTTGAACCACTGATGTCACATGGACTATTTTAACGATGTCCTTACGACCTTGCTGGGCCATACAACATTTAAGTTGCATTACTGTCTATGGAGGATCAGAAAGCTCTCGGATTTCAACAAATATATCTTAATTTGTGTTCCGAAGATGAACGAAGGTCTTACGAGTTTGGAACGACATGAGGGTTAGTAATTAATGACAGAATTTTTATTTTTTGGTGAACTATCCTTTTAACATTCCCAAGAGTATCATCAGTTTCTGTGTTGGTTGTGAAGACTGCAAGTGTGTGAAGAACTTTAGATTACCCGATGGGACATGCTTATAATGTTGTAAAAATGCAAGTATAGTTTTAACAGAGTTGCAAATATTTTACAAAATACACTCCCATCTCTGCACCAGGGAACGACATGAGGGTTAGTAATTAATGACAGAATTGTTATTTTTTGGTGAACTATCCTTTTAACATTCCCAAGAGTATCATCAGTTTCTGTGTTGGTTGTGGAGACTGCAAGTGTGTGAAGAACTTTAGATTACCCGATGGGACATGCTTATAATGTTGTAAAAATGCAAGTATAGTTTTAACAGAGTTGCAAATATTTTACAAAATACACTCCCATCTCTGCACCAGTAGAATTCATTTAACTTGCACTGGAAAGTTTTCTTTGACAATGTGCAAATTCAGGTCACGTGAGTTCCTCAACATAAGGAATGATGGGATACGCTGAGTCTCAACTGGCCAACACTGCAAATGTGGGTACTGGAACAGGCCCTTAGGAAATGTTCGTTGAAGTTTCACTTAAAATACCAAGCAGTGAATTTGCCAACTGTTAGGCTTTCTTTAGTAGAGCTGCCATATTGGATGTTCCAATTTCTGCCATATATTGTAACACCAGTGGTCTGTCTCAGTCTAGGGCTTGTTGTGTCCTGTATGCCTGTCCTACAGACAGTTAAGCTATATTGTGTGGAATATGGTCATTGTTAAAACTAATCAAGTAATTTAAGTGGATCTCAGGGGACAATGCATGATTTTACCTCTTTAAAAAGGTATTTCTCTGTAACAGTAGTGAATATCAAAAATCCATTTGGTCATTTCTGTGCAGCTTAGTTCAAAGTAAATTTTGGATAAAATTTGATAGAATTTGTATGAGGAGTATATATAGGCCTACATACATATTTCAAAATGGTGGACAAGCTCTATTTAATATACTGTATATATATATATATATATATATATATATATACTCCACAGTGGTGGGCAGGCAAAATTACAGAGAATGATCAATCACACATGGTTGGAATCAAAGTTAACCAAGGAATGCCTAGACATTTTTGGACAATATTTTCAAAATATAAATGCTTTGATAAAAAGCCTTATATTTGGAATATACTTCCATACTTTGGAATGCTTGGTGACGCTGTCTTCAAACTTCTCAGGTACCTTCAGGACATACAGTCAATGATCCATACCAAATTTTTTGAGATATCCCCAGAAAAGAAATGGGGGGGAAAATCAATAAATGACTACAAAATTCTAAATGGCATACAGCGAATTAATTCAATACTGGAAAAATGACACAAAGAATTCATAATGCCAAGATAAAAAACAAAACAAAAAAATTTTCACTAGTTCAAACAATTCACAAGTTATGAGCAAAAATAGCCATTTTTCATTTACCTGTTTTTTTTATATTTCATGATCTGTACGTGGTGCTGTGACCAGATTTGGCAGGTACCCTCAGATTATGCTGCTAATGAAGCACACCAACTTTAGTTCCAATAGATTACAGAACTGCTGAGCTACAACCTTTCGTCCAATTTCAGGTCAACGTTGACACAAAAGTAACACAAAATTCAGTTTCATATTTGAACAGAGTAGAAAATCAAAATACTGTCTTGTCAGCCCTGTGTTGCTCAGTTTAATGGTCATCTGAGCCAAATTTCTTGAGAATTGAACACAATTTGAAATAGGGGTAGCAAACAAACTAAATTCAGTACATTTTGGTGTCTTCTGTAATGGGCAGATACTTAATGAGAGACAATGAGTGGAAAAGAGAGAAGTGGATTTTTGAACTGGTGGTGGTGCTATAGAGTTGGTCCTAGAGACCCCAAAGTAGTAATAATAATAATAATAAAGTTAATTAAAAAGATAATCAGCCTCATAGCTTGGTCACTGTCGAGCTCTCTCTCAACACAGTGTTTAATAAGGTAACTCTTCAATACGGTTTGGGTCGTTGAGTGTTTCAGCAGCCTGGACATTTTGGCTGTGTAACAGCATACAAGCTGAGGGAGCAGCAGACACAGATGACTCATTATATCGATCAAGACAACAGACAGCAGCTCACCAGCACATGAGCAGGTGAATCTCACAGCAGCCATCAGAAAACAGGCTCAGCTTTTATCCCCAAATCACGAGAAAGAAAGAAAGAAAAAGAAAGATAAAAGTTGTTTAACGAAAATGAAACACTATTGGGCAATAATACATTTTCCAATACTAAAGTAAAACATTTCTTGCCTTTGTTGTACTACAAACTCCTCACAGTTTATTGGTATATTGTAATGGATATCTTTAGCTATTGAAAATGTGAGAACATCCACATTTAAAAAAAAATACCAGTGACAAATTATCTGAAATTGTCTTCCTTTATGGCTATAAAAAAGCAAAACAGGTCTATTTGTTTAGAAAGGCCAGGAACTGCAGGGTTCATTAGCTGTCTTTGCTTCACTGGTGGTGTTTGCTGATTATGCCACTAGACTGGAAGCACATACAGGCTGATCTGACAATAACAACCTCTAAAAATATTAAAAAAGCACTAAAGCTGCCTCCCCTGCTGATTCAGGAAAGGATGTCCTCTAAAGCTCAGAGATTTGTGTTCGTCAGATTAAACCTCACGAATCTGTTACATGTAGTTTTCTGCTTGATCCAATACTGAGAAACAGGCGGGTGTAGGGTCACTGGATATTCAGGGCTTAGCCCAGGGTCATCTTTTGATGAAACATTGGAATGTTGAACTTTTTCTTACTACTACTACTTTACTTTTTTTTTTGTCTACTAAACCAAAGACATTCCAAAAAGTGTATGCGGTTTAAAACACTCAAATACCTCTAAATACAGACGCCCAGCCCTAGCAAGCACCGTGCTGGGAACCTTGTGCATAAAAAATAAAATGGGATTGGGAGCAGTCATAGTCTCCAGAACTTCTCACAACAATTCCCGTAAAATTGTGGGGAATAAGTGTGTTTACCATGCGCAACCGATTCAATCTTATGACTCTGCATCCACAGTCAAGCTTCAGCTTGCTGCTTGATTTGCATCTTTTGTTATCTTATGCAAGGTAATTATGCACATTATGCATATTCTTGCATGGTGCTCTGATAAGAAACCATTTATCCAGAAAATAAATATAAATGTAAATGTGGGGGCACCTCCTAATACAATAACCGGTGAATTGCCAGAGTGGACCATTTACTGCAAATCTCTCCGTTTCAATGAATCGATTCGAAATACTACCATTCAGTAGCGTTATCACTCAAAAATGTTCACGGAAGTCTCAGCATGGCATTTACTATAATGTTTCTGTAAAAATATATACATGAGGCAATTATTCCTCTTTATTTTGATGCATTGTGATGTAAATGCAAATAAATGCAAATAAAAATATCATGCTTGTGCTTTGTGTTCATTTTGTGAAAAACAGTGTGGAAAACATCTTGATTGTTATAAAGATCTGCATTAAACATTTTGAAAAGGAAAAAAAAACCAAACATATTTTCAGAGCACAAATTGACATATGTATTAAATGTCATTGAAAGGCTGAAAAATATTAAGATAATTTTTTTGCTGTCGCCCAGCTCATATCTCGTAGTAGATGAAGCATCACTATAAAAGCAAAATAATATATCCGTCAAAATTAAATAGTTCCCGAGAGTTTAGATTGTTTGGTAAATGGACTGTGCAAATGATTTTACACACTGACATGATTTAAATGGATTTCATCACAGAATATGCTGATCATTTAAAAAATTCAGAGCCTAATAAAAAGCTTTGTTTGTTATTTTGACATCAAGAGCAGAATGACCTGTGAGTGCTGATGAAATTTCATATGAGCTGATGTTAATTTAGTCTAATGCAGGGCTGTCGCTTAAACTTAGTGAGTGGAAGGCCATAGCGGACCCACTAGATGATGGCCTGGACTAATGTAATGTAATATTTCAATTGCAGTGATATTAGTTAAATTAGCAAAGTTTCAGAGATATAATATAATGTTAGGACTGACAGTGAAAGACTAGAGAAATAAAACCACAGAATTGTAAAGTAGAAGTTTACCGCGACTGCTATAAATAATTTGGTGTAAAGCCGTAATTGCAAAAGGGACACAGTTCAGCATAAGACATTTGAACCCGCTGCAGTGTTTTTTTGTGTGAAGTCTCTGAAGGCTATGGATTTCAAAGCTTTCCTGGAAGCGTTTGAAGTTTTGAGTCCATGGCTGGAACTGCTCTCTGTTCTCTGAAGCCACGCGGGTCTCATTCTCCTTTACATATGTCCGTTTTTTCGATGTCTCTTTCAGAAATGCCGAGGTATCAGCTGAGTGCAAAACGGCACAGCAAAATGTGCCCGCTGTGAA
Source organism: Sinocyclocheilus anshuiensis (assembly GCF_001515605.1). Taxonomy (NCBI): domain Eukaryota; kingdom Metazoa; phylum Chordata; class Actinopteri; order Cypriniformes; family Cyprinidae; genus Sinocyclocheilus; species Sinocyclocheilus anshuiensis. The sequence goes on from NW_015539848.1 coordinate 161,043, forward strand.
TTTCTGAATTGTCAACAATGGTCTTGGTTCATATGTATGTGTGTGTGACCCTGGACCACAAAACCAGTCATAAGGGTCAATTTTTCGATATTGAGATGTACACATCATCTGAAAGCTGAATAAATAAGCTTTCCATTGATGTATGGTTTGTTAGGATCGGACAATATTTGGCTGAGATACAACTATTAGAAAATCTGGAATCTGAGGGTGCAAAAAAATCAAAATATTGAGAAAATCGCCTTTAAAGTTGTCCAAATGAAGTTCTTAGCAATGCATATTACTAAACAAAAATTAAGTTTTAATATATTTACAGTATGACATTTACAAAATATCTTCATGGAACGTGATCTTTACTTAACATCCTAATGATTTTTGCCATAAAAGAAAAATCAAAAATTTTGACCCATACAATGTATTTTTGGCTATTGCTACACATATACCCCAGCGACTTGAGACTGGTTTTGTGCTCCAGGGTCACATATATATATATATATATATATATATGCATGCAGGGGTGGCATTTGCGAATCGCAGAATATGGCAGCTGCATTCAGATTTCAGGCAAAACATCATGATGATGCTCGTTAAAGATAATCCAAATATTTTAGGAGAACAGACCTGAACATTGCAAGGTCAAGGTTCCTAATAGTAACAGTTCCTGGTAACAGCGGCGACTTCTCTGATTGGAACCCACTTCAGGATTGTGGTTAGCGTAGTTTTTACCTGTGTTTTGGTCATTAAAATGTTTCTTTATTATTATTATTTTAACAACGTCCTGTAGAAATCATAATTGCAGATTTTACAAAATAATTTAAATGTATACATGTATGCATTATTGCAAAAGTCATTCTTGATAATTTTCTCTGTGTGGAGTGTGCGCAGTCGCAGTCTATTGCATCAATTATCGTGCATCTTTTTGATTAGCTCCCACCTCGCTGATACCCACAACTGCAATAAAAACTGCACAGACAAGGTAAGACATATGTTTTTATATTTAATGCTGTTCACTCTAAATTTTTAATAGTGCATCATGCACTTTGTTTAGGTATAATGCGGGTTTATCGTTCAGGAATGTTGTCGATGTATAATTCCTAACTGAAAGTGATGAGAAAAGAAACATTTTGTTTTTTAGGATAAATCAATAGGATACATCACATACACATTACATACATATATAAATGTGTATTATATACTTGCAACGATAAACAAACAGTAAAACTACATTATTCTCACATGACCTTACAGTGCATGCATCCAGCAATGTTCAAACTCTATAGGCCTATTCTTCTTGGGGAAAAACAAACAAACAAACAAAAAACGGTTTACTACTTTTTAATCCATATTGAGAATACATGTAGTTGATTGGAAGCCCAGTGTAATGCAGCCAGTGTTGGGGAAACTGCTTTGTAAAGCTTTAAAGCAGTGGATTTAGTTTAACTACCCTTTAGAAAAATACCCTTTCTCTGAAAGTTTCTTTTCTTGCACTAAAAAAGACTTTCTTTCGCTCACTGGGGTTTTGGCCTGATGCCCTGTAAAGAACCATTGTTAAACATTATTTAAAGCTGAACTGAACAGAAATTGACATGTGAAATCAAGAATGAGAGATGGATAAAGACAGAAGTGTTGAGGGGGTGGCTGATACATTTATGAACTTCATTTAGTCTGTAGCTCATAGACAGACTGAAAGATGCATGACAGAAGATCATATGAATCATGATAAAACTGTTTTTAACTGTTTCAACAAGCTCAACTCTTTTCCGAAGCTTTTATTTTCATAAATTTTTTTTTAGTATCATTCTTGCTACTTTTACTAACAAATAACAACATAGTGTTGCTATTACTGTTAAATTCTTATATTAAATAAAAACGTGGTTTTTACTCCTTAAAACTCTTTATTTACTCCTTTTTTTATTTTTACTTCTTTAGTGCTCCCGTGGCTCAGTGGTAGAGCATTGCGTTAGCAGCGCAAAAGGTCATGGGTTCAATTCCCAGGGAACACACATACTGGAAAACAATGTATAGCCTGAATGCACTGTAAGTCGCTTTGGATAAAAGTGTCTGCTAAATGCATACATTATTTATTAATTATTATTAAATTATTCAGTTAAGTAAATTAGTTTGTTTACTAGTTATGTTATTTATTAGCATTTAGTGTATTTTTTTCTGTTCAAGCTTAATGCTGACACACAAATTGAAATCATCATTGTTTTTGTCTTATATGAACACTGACAAAATGAAAATGATTGTTCTATATATATATATATTTATTTATTATTATTATTTTTTTATGTATTTGCTCCCTTAAAGGTGCACTAAGCAATATTTGAAAAATGCTTTTGACCACATTGTCGGACCGAGTTCCAAAACAAACTCGCAGCCAATCAGCAGTAAGGGGCGTGTCTAGTAATCATAGGGTGGAGATAACTCAAGGAGTGGAAGGGAATCAGACGCCGAGGTTTTCAAATTTTCAAATATCAACATCGTTTGGCAAAATTTGCTTAGTGCACCATTAAATAGCATGTCATCTAAGTATTTTTGATAGCAGTATAGTGTAGCTTTTTTATGCATTGTTTCAAATTGGCAGTATCATGTATCTTGGAAAGCTGTAGTTTCAAAACTTTTTTTTTTTTTTGTAAATTAACCACATTTTTTGGCACCCCTTCTCCAGTATTATCCCAAAAGTGAAATATCTAGACAGGGGACCTGAGTTCCACTCCAAGGATGTACTGCACTGCCAGTATATACATACATATATATACAGGTGCATCTCAATAAATTAGAATGTCATGGAAAAGTTAATTTATTTCAGTAATTCAACTCAAATTGTGAAACTCGTGTATTAAATAAATTCAATGCAGAGTTTCACAATTTGAGTTGAATTACTGAAATAAATGAACTTTTCCAAGACATTCTAATTTATTGAGCTGCACCTGTATATATATATATATATATATATATATATATAAATATATGTATATTTTTTTTTAAAGAAAAGCTTTGAAGAACAGAGCAGCTCTTTTGTGTCTCAGAGCCGTATGAGTTTCTATTCTCAGCAGGTTTGATGGCAAAGCTGCATCATCACTGTCAGATATCCCAGAATTCCTCCTGCTTTGAGAATACCAACTCTGCATGATACAGGAGCGAACAATGAATATCGCACATATCTGAGTCAACAGCTTTAAAAAGACACACACACACGCGTGCGCGCGCGCGTGTATCTCTACAGTCAATAGTCCCATTGCTTTCTGAAGTTGTACACTTATGAAAAGTCCCACATTCATTTCCATCCCAGCTGGAGCAGCTAAAAAATGTAAATACACCCATTTTAAAAGTATATTTTATTTTGTACAAACAATAGCGCATATGAAATATGTAAAATGCACATATTTACACAATGAATTTGAGTAAATCTGTAAATATTTCACATCTATTCTCTTTAAGTAGAGAGTGTTTTTTTTTTTCACAGCAGATAATTTAATTCCATATGAACTTATAAGTCAACATGAAACCAAAACTGACCCTAATTAATAACACAGCTGGTCTTATAATACATGATATTCTTAAGAAAATGCTCTCTTTAATCTTTCATCACTCTCTGAAATGACGTATGCCCAGATTGAAGTGCTAAGCAGCAGCAACCATGCGGACCCAAAGTTGCATAGAAACTACAGCTAATACATAATTTCCTGTGTTCAAGTTGATTTTTCTTCACCTAAACAACATGAATGTTCACAAAAATTGTCCTACTTGAAACTCTAATTCAAAACTACACCAGTGTGTCTGAAAGGGTTAATTTTAACCGGTAGTCAAATATATATTATTTACTGTTTCAGGCTACTGTTGTTGGTAATGCAGGTAAACTTGGTGAATTCTGGTCAAAAAGCCTCCTCAAAATTAAATGACGGAGGTGCTTCAGTAGGACAGTATTTCTTTACAAACCACTGCAAACTCAGCTCTGACTCCATTGTGTGATTCTAAATCCTTGCAGCCATTTCTAAAGATTTCATTGGTCATGTCAATCATAGCCTACACAACTCTAAAAACAAATACTAAACCCTAAACCTAATCTAAATTCTGTGAATCTCCTATTTGACCAAATCATTATGCCATTGGCTAAGATCTCCTGTTCTCCAAAATATAACACATTAAAATGGGTTGTGTAGGCTATATGTATGCGCTACAATGATGATGTATTTTTGTAGGTCAACCTGGAAGTCTGCATAACCTTGATTGAAAAATCACAAGTGGATATGCTTTATTTTATGTCATAGAATAAACCATGAAAGTATCTTGAGTTTGTGTTAAACACAGACATTATTTCAGGCATTTAACCAAAAACCTTTTTAAAAAATCCACTGACTTCTGGACGGAAGTGCTGAGATGCATCTTGTTTCTGGGTATTGGCCTACAAAAATACATCATCCAACAGCTCTCTATAATCGTTCATGTTGACTTAAATTCATGTACAGTTCTGGCACTTCCAGCATTCCCGAAGCTACAGCTTCTAGAGTCTGACCTGCATCACAAAGGTGCTCCAATCTCAAAACTGTATTTTGCATTTATTTTCTGCTCATGTCGTCCACCCTTGAAACCACCAGCAGCTGAGCTCTCTTAGATAGACTCCATTAGATGTTGAACCTCATAACATCAGGTTACCATCACTAGCTCACCTGGAGGCAAAGTTTTGCTTTGGATCAAAGTAACCAAGAGTGAGGACACTTCTCTCGACGCATCTTCAAGCTTGACGTCAATGACCTCAGTCCAACAATTCCCTTGAACCCTTTGATAATGGCGTTCTGGGGACATGTTTGCCTATCCAGGACTGGCCTCGGTTTACCACAGACATCTCCAGAGGTCTATGGTGAAAGCTCAAAGACAGTCCCTGCATAGCGCCACCTGGCCGTGAATGTAGTCTCTGCACGGGCAAAGCCGCTGGTGTTTGGCACTGACTCCAGCGCAACTGAACAGCAGCGGCTCCTTTTGCTGGAAACATTCTCTCCTGTCCACATGTATGGCTGGAAACACATGGTTCTTCTCCGCTTCTAAAGACTCACACTGAGCGTTAAGCCTGAAAAACACGCATTCATGCTATTTATCTGTTTCAAATAAACGCAGATGAGAAAAAGGGGGGGGGAGGGATGCAATACAGCACAGTGAAGAGAGAACAATGACTGCTCATTTTTATAGCGGTCTTGGTTTACGTAAATATTTTTTTCATTCATTTTCTTAATAGAGATTTAAGATCTGCCAGCTGTAAACCAAACCATGTGAATTGAATCAAAAGATTACAAGCTTTGATTTGAAGCAAAAAAAGGCACAAGAATCCCATTGAGCACTGCAAAAATAAATAAATAAATAATTAAAACTACTGATATTGATTGCTTTTAAGTATAGAAAATATATATTTTAAGTTTATTGCAAGTTGAAATCATACTGACTTGTCTGTCTTGAAGTCTTGAAAACTTTATTATTGCTAAAAACATACATCGATGCTAAAATATCAATCATATTTATTAATGCTTATACCTTTAAAGAGTACAAAGCATTTTGGATTGTGATTGGCTACAACTTTGTCTGCTTGGCCAATTTACAAAAGTGTCCGTCAAAATCTACCAACAGACAAATTCATAATTAATACATAATCTCTGTTGATCAGTTGACCACATATCAACAGTAAATTTCATGTATTACAGTGCATTATACTTTTTAAAGGTGTAAATATGAATTATATAAGCATTATAATATGTTAAATAAGGATTACAGTGTGTGTTATACAGTATTTACAGGTTTCACACAAAGTGTCCCTCAACAAATCAATGTCATAACTTCATATTAACTGCGATAATGGTTGCACAATAAACAAATAAATAAATAAAAGAACAAACACGTGTATGCAAAAAATGTGCATAATCCAAAAATGCCATGTGTCTCTCACCCACTGAAGGCCTCTATACTGTTGATGAAAGGAAAGAAAGCTGGCTCGCAGATTAGACCGGCATCCTGGCAGGTTTTCACACAGGACGAGTCCTCTAGAGACAGGAAGAGCCGGAGGGCGCTGCGGGGCGGCCAGCAGGCCGGAGCAGTGATGTTCGGAGCCCAGATCAAAGCTGTGGAGTTGGGCAGCTGCAGGAAAGGACTGGGTGGATTCCCAGGCCATGATCTGGAATCATTGGCTGTAGGGAATGGACTGCTGTGGCGACAAAAATCCTGCAAAAAACACATACTGAATGTGACTATGTCTGAAAACATCTTCGTAAGAGAGCCTTATGATACCTTGTCACCGATAGAGAATTCAAATAATGTGCACTGCTATTTTACAACAATTTTAACGTGGTTCATCTAATCAATTCTATCAGAATTTAGAGTCAAAACTGTTTTGCCTTGAGCAGCAAGTTGTAACTATTGTTTAATTAACTCTTAAAAATGAATACTCCCAAGGGTCTTCTTTAAAAGAGACACAATAATGCCTGTAGTTCAAAGGAGCCATAGTTAGTTAGTATGTTATTTTCAGGGTTGAGCTCAAAAAGTGGGACTGAGTGTTAAAGGTGTTGAACAAAGCAATTCAGGGTTGTTCAGGTTCTCAGAAGTGTGCGTTTCACTTTATGTGCTCACATCAAATCCCAGAGGCAACTGACTAGCAAGCTCAGCATATACGTAGTTCACATCCTAGGCAAAAATATGCTTATGCTTATTCTCTTACATTTTTGCCAACGTGTGCATGTGTGTCATAGATCATAGACTTGCACTGCTCCCAATTCATACACTATCTGTCCTAAACAGTATACAGGATAAACAGAAGTGTGTCCCGAATCACAGTAAAATAATAATATTAAAGGTTCCTGCATGACAGTGTTGCCAGGGTTGTGTTCAAGACAAGACAAAACAAGAGAATGTAAAGATTAAAGAGTATGTAGGCTATCAATAGTGGTCTTGACTGAGATCAGAGAATGTTTTTTCGTTTATTGTATTAAGATGCACGCAATCTACAGCATGTTAAAAGACTTGAGAAAGTGCACTCACAATACACATTTTAAGGCAAAAACTTTTAATCTGCTAAATCTATAATCTACTAAATGTGTCTATTAGGCACAAAAGTAAATGCCTTTAAATATGAAGCATTAAAGGGGTCATATGATGTTTCTAAAAAGAACATTGTTTTGTGTATTTGGTGTAATGAAATGTTCTTATGCGGTTTAAGGTTAAAAAAACACATTATTTTCCACATACTGTACATTATTGTTTCTCCTCTATGCCCCGCCTTTCTGAAACGCGTCGATTTTTACAAAGCTCATCGGTCTGAAAAGCGAGGTGTGCTCTGATTGGCCAGCTATCCAGTGCGTTGTGATTGGCCGAATACCTCAAGCATGTGACGGAAATGTTACGCCCCTACTGTACCATACTGTGATGCCCTGTCCTGCCGGAGCGATGAGACAAAAACATTAAAACCCATTATAAACAAGGCATTTGTTGCATCCAGTGGGGACATATAATGACTTGTACTGTCTTTTTGTCGCATCGCACTGCATAAACATAAAACCATGTCTGCATTTGTGATTGGAGAAATGACAAACAACAAGTGCTACTCTACACTGCCCAAAAAACTCGCTTTAAATTTGAGAACGGCGCGGCCGGCGGATTTGACAAAGGAGCGTCCGGTGGGCTTGCGGCAACCACATGTGACGACCCCGGGCTGGACTCCGCTTCGTCCACGGTGAAAGCCGATCCGGCGATCCACAGCGC
>NW_015539848.1:168902-171336 GCF_001515605.1 Sinocyclocheilus anshuiensis
GATATCGTCCTCTTTTGGAAGACCAAACAAAGTAGTTTCGCTTTCACAACGAATCACACAGTGCCTTCATGACATGGCGGCAGCAACAATACTACAGCGAGAATAAAAGTTACGCCTTCTTTCTTTGCGTGAACATTTGGGTGGCGTTATGCAAATCTTCCCACATCATGACGTAGACATGTGGGGGCGTGTTAGAACGAGCCGTTTTAGGTAGGTGTGGTTGACTCTTAACTTTTATAAAGAATATCTCTTTGGATTTGAGACTTTAGTCTTTGCAACTTTACAGATCTTCTTTATGCACCAAGAGCTTGTAACACTTCAAAGAGAAAGGAACAATTTAAATCGCATCATATCACCCCTTTAACATCATGATTTTCCCTAAAGTTGCTTTAAAACAGTGTGCAAAAAGCGATATGTAAATAGCTAAAATTTGACATTTTTTTACTTTTATGGATGGCTATGTGAGCTTATCACATTGTGACAGACACATTTGAAACATTTATTTTAAGGCCCTTTATGGGAATCCTGCAGCAGTCGATGTAATTGGACAGGATTAAAAAAAGGCGGGTTTTGGGTTGACTTTGGGCTGGAAATTTTTCTGGGACCTGGCAACCCTGCTGAATGAAACTTTTCCCGCTGTGTATCTGTGCATGTTGCTGGGCTCTTGTTGTGTCATTTTCTCATGACTTCATGTTTCTGTGGCTCCAGAGTGATTAGTCACATGGCATTTCAGCTTGTGTGATTAACTCAAAAATAGACCAGAACTGAGAATCCATTAGCAAAGATGACAGAATTCAAATAGTGTATTTCTGGGGGTTGTTAGCAAATGGCATTAAGGCAAATGGGAACATTATTGGATAATTTTCTACATAACTATGTATGGTTGTTTATATTTGTTCTTCAATAGTAATGTGCCTCAAATGCCTACGTACCTGATGTTGAATGTAAGCGTTCACTCTCTCCAGCATGCCTTCACAAGTGTACTCAGACGGTATAAAGGGCTCCACCTGTGCAAAGCGCCAAATGACAAAAGACAAACAGAAACTTGAGACATTTCTGAAACGTATACACCAAACACATGCTGCTCATTGAACTAATGCCTGTCCATGCGTGTCATTATGCACTATGGGTTATTATCATTACAGTTTTTCTGAATTGCTAAAACACATTTCTTGAAACCATCACTCATTTTCTCAAAACCTTAAACGCAAATCCAAATACTCAAACTAAATTCACGAAACCTCTTCCATCAAAATCAAACAATCACTGCAAAACCATTTCACTTGCACTCAAAATCAAATGGTGCTCTCAGATCACAAACACACACGAGTCAATAAAATAAACTACAGACACTACAGAGAAAAATGGAGAACACTGCATCCAAAACATTATAGAAAAAGTATATTGTATTGAGTAAACGATTTAGCAATTCTGTAAAAAATTATAGCAATTGCAACTGAGTAAGGTGAATATATTGTATAGGCCTACTGTATGTACTGCAAGAATAGTATTGTGTTGAATATTGAATAGTACTGAATGTTTGTATATATTCAGCATTTGGATACTGTAACAATACTGCAGTCCAACTACAAAGGCCAAAAAGGTCAAATAAAACTCTAAATGAATAGCATGTTACAGTACACTCAAATACTGTAAATTGTGCAATTGTAAAATCAGGGTCAATGAGAGATTCATTCTGTCTCAGCATCATGTTTTTGTGCTTGAGTCCAGCCTGAGGACTTTGTCCAAATCACAAGTAATGTTGTATTTTTTTGCTAGACAAAGAGAAAAAACCCTCTGGTCTGACAGATCCAGCCTTGATAACACTCTCTAAACCTTACTCTTTCTCTCCTCATCCTCCACTTCTTACATGTACACTTCCTCCTCTCCTTCTCAGATTGTTTCCATCTATTGTTCTATCATCGTTCAGTAACCTGTGCCACTTGTGCACTCTGAACTGGCTCATATTTTGTACAGTTGGTTTGATCACGTCATTAGAAACAAGTGAACGATTTTGAATCGTTGTGTGTAAACGATGACAACTGGGCTTTAGTTGTGTTTAACTTTTGCCGCTTGTGTTTAGCATTTTGCAGCACAAATGCATCACAGTGTGATAAGTGTTTAAGTGAATGAGAATGTGTTTAGAGTTTTGCAAAAAGAGTACATGAGATTTGCAAACAGAGCCTACCTGCCTGAACGTATTTAAGGTTTAGCAGAAAGAGTGCTTTATTCGACAAATTGGTTTAAGCTAGTGAGAATTTGGTTCAGAGAATGGGGTTTAGTGTTTTAGCAATTCACAAAAACTGTAAATATGTCTATAGTATAAGTTCCCTTTCAGTCGGTCACTCTCGACGTCACGTCGGATGACCGACGAATTGGGATCTCGCTTAGAGAGACCAATCTACTTCGAGTGTAAACTAAACGAGCCAATGCA
>NW_015539848.1:171872-172076 GCF_001515605.1 Sinocyclocheilus anshuiensis
TGGCTCCTTCGAACCGTCAGGCTCGGCTATGCGATTCAGTTCACCTGGCGCCCTCCCAGGTTCAGGGGCGTCCACGTTACTTCAGTGAAAGCAGCAGATGCCCCTGTCTTGCCTGCAGAGATCGCAGTCCTACTGGCGAAGGACGCGATAGAGCCGGTTCCTCCAGCCGATATGAGGTCGGGGTTTTACAGCCCTTACTTCATT
>NW_015539848.1:172167-193835 GCF_001515605.1 Sinocyclocheilus anshuiensis
GCTCCTGTACCACCACTGAGCGGCCGGGTCACCGGCTCGGCTCCTCAGCGAAAACCTGAATATGCGCTGCATCTGCTGCCTACTTATACTCACACTGTGATCAGCAGCAGCTGGATGCAATAATCGCATGCCAATGTGCATTGGCTCGTTTAGTTTACACTCGAAGTAGATTGGTCTCTCTAAGCGAGATCCCAATTCGTCGGTCATCCGACGTGACGTCTCCGTTCCCTCCTTCAGGGAACGAGGGTTACCATACGTAACCGAGACGTTTTGTATTAATTTTATTTATTTATTTATTTTTTTTCGGTACATCAATTAAATGAAAATGAGAAATATTGTCTTGTCAACTAGCTGATTAATTGATTGTGTCATGTAAACTATATTTTAAGAATTATAATTATTATAAGAATTTTTTATTTCAAGAAACAAGTAACAAAAGTCTTTTCAGCAGGTCTTTTGAGAAAACAGCAATATTACCACTGTGTAAACAAAGATCAAATAATTTGATTTTGTTTGCGGCTGACCATTTTTGAAGCACTGACAAAGATTACATTTTGATGACAAATCACTACATGTGAAATGGTTAAACTCAAACCAAGATGAGACCGACTGATATTTTGTGCATCTCTACAACTGAAAACTTTTGTTCTCTACATTCAAACACATGTTTCTTTGAATGTTTACTTTTTTGTTTACTTAACCTTTTTTTGCACTGTGGATGAAAAAAAAAAAAACTTCATAGCGATAGTCAGAACTGAACGCTTAACCGACTTCAAAAACACTGCATGGCAACTTAGTGTTTAATTGGCAGCATAAGAGATTTTTACAATAGAACAATCTCCAAATCTTCCTCTTCCAACAACTAGACATTTATTGATGGATGGATAGATAGATAGATAGATAGATAGATAGATAGATAGATAGTAGTGCTGGGCGGTATGACCAAAAATTTATATCACGGGTAACACATAAAGCTGTTCCCTCACCACAGTGCAACAGTGAAAAAGGACCCCTTCCAAACAGTGTCGCTTTCCAAACGTTGTTTAAGCGACATACACCTTTTACCGGTATTGCGGTATTTTAAAAATTCATATCATAACAAAAATAAACACCGGCATTCGGTATGAACCGGTATACCGCCCAGCGCTAATGGATGGATGGATGGATGGATAAACAAACTTGGACATTCTATATACAGCCAAGCAACAACCAATGTTACACTGACTGTAACAGAATTGTAACACAGAACACTGAAGTTTACCTTGTCTTTGAGAATATCTTGAACAGCTGTCTCGAATTCTTGAGAGTTGTTGAAGTCTACTGTTATGACGTGGGGTTTGCCGATGTACTGTTCAGTGTACGGGTGCTGAGATGACACCTGATGAGAAGAAGAAAACACGAGTGCTATCTATCATGAGTGCACTACACCAATTCTTCCGCTCCAGTTCATTTTCACAGTTCACAGCTCTGAGGATTATATGAACAGCAGAATTGTGTGCCATTCAGAAGTGAATTGAGATTGCCTTTTAAATTGTTATACAATTCCCCTTGTACTGAGGTAGCGAATATATGTATTTAGTATATTATGCATAGTTTGAATTTAAATTTGAATTTATGGGAGTAGACTTAAAAGAATACAGTTCCGAAAATCACACATTTATACATAGAACAGATGGGCTGTTTTCAGAAACATTTGCTTGAAATGCTTTAGAAATTATGATATATATTGTACATTTCTACAACAAATTCTGACTTTTTCCTCACCATTACCTTTTTTATTCAGTGGCGGAAACGGGATTCCATAGATTGTATAGATGACTGTTACATGTTTTGGGAGTACTAAACTTTTAGTTTGGAGAAATGTGTTTAGAAATCAGGAATAAACACATATTTTAAAAAGTCAAGATGAATGATATTATGTAATTGTTTTTTGTTAAAAACCTAAGTTAGACTAATGAAAAACCTTTGACCTTCTTTGAGTTTTAAATCAGTAGTTTCTTCTTGCATAATGGCCCCTCTTTAAATTGATGAGGGATATAGTGAGCAGACTGCACTTACCTCTCTGGATGTGGGCTTCCCTCTGAAGAACTCATGGTTGACGGAGCTGCGAGGGGGGCTGAACTTTGGCTGCAGGAACACGCAGCCATTGGCTATTGCCTCTAAAGGGGCGGGACCTTCATAGGGAAAGCCAAACCCCAAGAAGAGCTGAGAGAGAATTGATGTTTAGGATTGTTAATTGATTACAAGTTTAATCAAATTGCTGCATATTATCATTAATCAAAACACAGTTAATAACATGTATGAATATTTGATAAGTGTACACACAGCAATTGCTCCAATGGTTGAAAAACTCTTATAATGGAATTTACTTGAAGGTCAAAGGGACATTAGCTATTTTTTAAACAAATTATTTGATTTTATATTTTTAAAATGTATTTACTGAATGTATACTTTAAATTAACAGTCCCAGTGTTGGGTACACTCTAAAAATGCTGGGTTGTTTCAACCCAATTTTGGGTCAAATATGGACTAACCCAACTGTTGAGTTAAATTTTGGTTACATTTTTAAATTAACTTTTTAACCCAACAGTTGGGTTAGTCCATATTTGACCCAAAATTGGGTTGAAACAACCCAGCATTTTTTAGAGTGTAGTAACTGATTACATGTAATCTGGTTTACATAATCAGATTCCAAAAATTAAGTACTTGTAATTTGATAATATTATGTTTTTAAACACTCATAATCAGATTACAGTTACTTTTTAATGGATAACATGATTACATATTATTCACACGTGTCAAACCGACTGCATAAGTGTGGCAACATTATAGTTTTGTGAATTATATGTGTACTAAATGTGCTTTTGTAATAACTATTTAGACTGATAAGTGATCTGATCTCTTACCACACATGGATTGCATTTGTAAAGCCAAAATTGGCTGTTCATAATTAAACACTTCCATAATGCAAACAGAGCTGAGTCTGCATCTGTATCACTGGGAAAAATTCCCTATGTATTTTTTATACCATGCAAGTTACTAAACACTGCAAGTTATTTAAACTGCATTATCACTTAGATGTGAAAGTACATCATGCTAACTGTACCTTAGCCTTCCTCAGAAGCTGCTGTAGCTCCTGTTGGGGCAGTAAGCCGTGGTTCCTGACGAATGCGGGCACCTCAGGGGGCCGCTGGGCTTCATAGTACACTGTCCCGTGGATGTCCATGTAACGGTGTAAGATGCTCAGCAGCTTCTCCTTACCCTGCAGAAGCATGGAAAAAGAGAAGCAGATGAGAATGAACCTTAGAGAAAGACTAGTGTGTCTCTTGATCCCTCTTATTTATGACACCCACAAGAAGTCCGTACTTATGAGTTTGTAAATTGTAATTGCTATGTCATAATGCAGTTCAAATGATTTTGGAAAAAAAAATAAAAATGCATTTAATTGTTGCTTTATCACTATTTTAATATTGTACTGCCACAGAGAATTATGGTATTATGGTTATGTCGACATAACATAAGTATGTCGACAGTGAACAGTGTTTTCTGGCATGCATTCTAGTGTTTTTAATCAAAATGCATACAGATTGTGCATTAAAGAGTGAGTAGTTTCATATCTAACTTGAGATCAGCACCATGGACAGCGCACACACAAAAGCACAGGCTACAGATGAGAACAGTGAAACTGACTCACCTCTGCATACAATTACAACACAGCAGCAGAAACACATGAGTTTCCCATTAGTATTTCAGGAAAAAGGTTTAATGCATTTGCCTTTGACAAAAAAAAACAAAACAAAGAGTCTGATCTGTTATAGGCAGAACCCCCGCAGCAATAATTCACTCCTGTTGATGTTCAATAAAAAACTCAGCAGAGCACAACACTTCATTTCCCCATCTTTGTGTGTGCATATGCACATGTGTTTCTGCATTGTGTCTGTGCATATTTGACCACAATTGCTGCAAAATGTATGATTACCAAAACGATTTAAATGGTAGAGACTTGCAGAGTATTTACACACTGCATTCCAATGACATCAGAACCAGCAAGACCATTGACCACAAATGCTGGTTTTATGCGTGTAAAGGAGTCCATTCTGGCTCACAGGATAATTTGTAGGAAAATATTAAAAGTAAAAATGCCAAAACACGTCAGCACCCATTTATTATACTGGCAAGATATACTGAAAATATTATATCTTATTGCTCACATCTTTAATTACTCATGACTAAAGTCAATTTCACAATCGTCTCCACTGGGAGATTATTATATTTCATATATTAATACTAATCTGATGCTGTCAAGAATTTGACTGAGAAACATGTAATTAAAATGAGCCATAGGTTTTTTTCTTCCTTTGTTTTTCCCTAGTGGCATATGTATAGGACAATAATGATAGTTCTCTTAGATGTTTAGTAAAACAGGAGTATGAATTATTTACTTATTTAAATCATTACTCCTTTAATAATTCATACATCTCCTCAGGCAAGTGTTACACCTAATTTCTTAGATCACTGCATTAAGAGTTTTGGAGGCAAACACCTCCTCTTGAGAATAAAAACACATTTGGCTCTTTTCTTTGCACAGCAAAATAACCTCTGCTTGTTCTCTCTGCTCTCTCATGCATGCTTTAATAAATAGCATACTGTAACTGTAGTTCTTAAAAGTACCTCAGACAAGCAAAGGGACTGCAACAGTTCAAAGTTTACCTTCTGGACATTTATGACCGAATCATTCTTGTGTGAACCAAAATTGCTTCTCCTCTTAGCGGTAATGAACGTGCGATTGAAGAATAAGCGTAACAGATGATGTGCCATTTCAAACAACGGAGTGACATTCAGAAAATCAATGTAGGGCCTCGTTAAGGTTCACATTAAAGATTTCTGTCTGTCTTAGGAAAAGTGGCGCTACCTTAATGACATCTCTGTATCGATCTCTGAAAGCAAACGTTAGTTAAACAGCACTGAGGATGAAACATCATTATAGAAATCGGTAACAATCGATCAATCTAAATTAAACAAATGAAAGCTTCTTTGTGAGTCAGCATGTTCATTTATATGAAACTCGTTGGCTTAAATTATTCATTCCAGTGCCGTTTCCAGAATCTAAATTGAATCTTCTTTAAAAATAAAAAAATGTTTTATGCATTTGCTTGTGCAGTTTTAGCTTATTAATGATTACTAAGTTATTCAAAACCTCTAGTCCTAAGTATTAAGCTTCAGTGTGTAACACATGCCACACTGCTGATTCCCCAAATCCTGCGACTTGAGTGATCAGACAATTTTCGGCTGGTGTATGAAAAACTGGGTGAACAAATCCCATAGATTTGCATTGAAGAAGGGATCTGAGCCCAGAATATAATACAATCGTGAGGGTGGGATTTCCTGACTCTTTTTGTCAGAATGATTATTACCAGCCTTTGCAGAAGAAAATAAAAGATACTAACTTTCTTTTATAGGCAAATAAAAGACACTCTTCCTTTCCTGACACATGCTATTTAACCACATCGTAAATCAAACCTCAAGTGCTATAATTAGGTGCTAAAATGCATAATATATATATATATATTACACAGCACAACTGTTTCCGACAGTGGCTTTTGACCAATTCAATTCCATGACTTCTGTAGTCTTTCACGATTAATAAATACAAATAATAATAATAATTTTATAGAAATTTATCTACAAAAAAAAAAAAGTATATTCACTGTACTTTTCCAGGTGAGGAAGTGGCACTTCCAGGTTTTTCCATGACCGTGAGAACCCTTCTCATCTATAAACTGATGAAGTGATTGTCACGCTCTGACTTGGAGCTGTAAGTGAGCCAAGAGGGTCGACAAGAGACCAAAAAATAAATTAGAAGGGGGGAAAACGGTGGACAAAGGGGCGATGATTGTCTTTCCAATCTCTAAGCGTACAGTTGTAGCACTGGGCTGAGTGACACATGCACAATGAGAGCGAGTGGGCTGCCATTTGGCCCGGAGGGAATTGTCAGTGTTTAGGGACTCCAGAGTGCAGATAGCTTTTAAATGGCAACCTGTCAAACAAAACATACACGACAATGCACACCTCAAGCAGCAAAGAGACACAATAACACGTTAAAAATGGCAGTCAAAACATTCAGGTTAAACGTGGAGACTTAATTTTTCAAAGACTTGGAGCTTTCCGAGGCTCCTGGGGTACATTTTACACTCATCAAAACCAATCTCTGCTCCCAAACGCCCACCGGTTTGAACACACTTTCTGATTAAAGCCTGCTACTTGTCAAGTTTTTATTTATTTATTTGTTTTTGTTGGAGGACGGGTGGGCGCAGTTTCCTCTGGCGATGTTCACAGACTGTCTCTCTCGATACTGCAGAATGTTTGCTTTCATCCTGCTTTGAAGCGTGTTAAAGCAGCCTGATGTTATTTGCTGTCAGCACATCCAAATGCCACTTTAGCGCAATCAGTGTGCCCAACAAGCCATGATAGAAGCCAGGCAATCAATCTCTGTATGTTCTGACAGTTACACAGACTGAAGCAAGTTTACAGCAGTGATGGCACAGTGTTAAAAGACACTCTTCCTTTCCTGACACATGCTATTTAACCACATCGTAAATCAAACCTCAAGTGCTATAATTAGGTGCTAAAATGCATAACTTTTGGCTGATTGTAATATGACTTCATTGCTTGTGTTGAATGAATAATTGAATGAATGAATGAATGAATGAATGAGTGAATGAATGAATGAATGAATGAATGAAAATGTTAATGTCATACTAAAGTGTCACACACATATCAGTTGAGGTTCTACCTAGACATTTAGAGAACCATAACCGTACATACATCACCATTTAACAGTTTGGTGTCAGTAGGATTTTTTATTTAATTTTTTTATATATAAAAAAATATATACAGCTTTGAAGCGTGTTAAAGCAGCCTGATGTTATTTGCTGTCAGCACATCCAAATGCCACTTTAGCGCAATCAGTGTGCCCAACAAGCCATGATAGAAGCCAGGCAATCAATCTCTGTATGTTCTGACAGTTACACAGACTGAAGCAAGTTTACAGCAGTGATGGCACAGTGTTTTCGAATGCTGAGCAAGCCTGGCAGTACATGCTGTAGAAAAGTGTCAAAATTCTGCTAATTCTGCTGTTTCTGCTAACCAATCAGGAAACAGCCAACCTTTGCTTTGACGGGCTGTTATTGGACGCACACATTCTTACCTTCCACATACTGGCCTCTTTGCCGTAAACCACAGCCATGTTGTTGACTTTGTCCCTCTGTATCATCAATCTTTCAGTCTGGTTTAGTTCCTCGGTCACAAAACCCATGAAAGAGTTATCAGGAGTGTGTGCTGCAGAAAAAAACAACAACAAAAAACAGAATATTTCTAATTTCATAAATACAGTTCTTTACGAGATCATCGCAATGACACCATTACATTCATTTTGAATGTTGCAAAGAGAAGCAGTGGACAGAATTATTTCATGAATGCTCATAAAATTTAAGTTTGATTGCTGAATGTAAGGTAGTAAACCTTAAGGTAGTATATATTGACTGTCATACGCGGAAGCCGTTCCGGCGGATGATGTAAGACGTCGACGTTGCGTGATTAGTGACGAACGCGGAGACAAAACAAAACAAAACAAAACAAAACAAAACGCTGGTCACAAATTAGAAGCACAAAATGAGGATTTGTAAAGAAAAATGTCGGAGGATTTCGATATAAGCCAAGAGGAGAGTGGTTTTCCTTTGCTAAAGTAAGGAAACTTTGTTTCCTTTGCTCCTGCATTTCTCAGAGGTGCGCTCACGACGCATACGTCCTACGTCATCCGCCTGAACATCTTCCGCAGACCACAGTCAGCGGAAGTGAGAAAAAAGTGTTTATTACATTTGAAATATGGATATTTATCTTACAAAAATGCATGGATTCGCTACAGGAGGCCTTTATTCACCGTGTGAGGGATGTTTTATTACGGATGCGTGCACTTTATTTCATGTCTCCTGAACTGTTGACAACCAAAACCCGCTTACCCCCATTGAAAGGCTTGGAGGGGCCAGGACAATTTTTAATATAACTCCGATTGGATTCGTCTGAAAGAAGAAAGTCATATACACCTAGGATGCTTTAAGGGTGAGTAAAACACAGGCTAATTTTCATTTTTGGGTGAACTATCGCTTTAAGCCATTCAAGTGCAAGACAGCGTGAAAGAGATTTCAATGCGGTACTCGCAGGCTGTGATAGATTTTTTCTGTGCGCACACACGCTAAAAGCCGCAGCTCAGACAGCATGCGAGTGACAAATTGAGTTGTCTTTCGAATCTTCTTGAGCAAATGCACACAAAATTATATCAGAATGGTTGTTTTGATGGGTAAAATCCACGTAAACACGTATTGTTTCTGACCCACCCTTCACCCCAAACCAGCAGGATCACGACTTCTTCCACCTGTAATGGTACTATTGCTCGGTCCCCTTGCTGTATCGAATGCATAAGCAACTGGACTTATTTTGAGCTCAGCAGTCCTTTTAAGCATCTACAGTATATATATTTTTTTATTAAAGTGGAAATCAGTTTACTAAATAAGGGGGGAAGTACCTCTCAAGCATTTAGACCATGTATGAAATAAAGGGATTCCCAAACATTTTTTGTCAGCCAAATGCTTTAGACATGAAATATTTACTTGAAATATTTCGTAATATTTCAATAACTTAACAACACATTCACATATTTACAGTTTGATGTCACTTAATGGTCACATTAACATGCAGGTAAACAAATTAAATATTTCTATGTTTATTGTCCAAGTGTTTAAATAATTTATTTTACATTATATATATATATATATATATATATATATATATTACATTTTTATTTGTTTTATTATTTAATTAATTATCAACTCACAAACCTACTGCAGTTCTTGAATTAAGCCCAGTTTGGGAAACCCTGGTTTAATGTAATACATTTTAAGATGTTGATATTTTCTCTCTCTTTGCTTTTTTTTTGTGTGTGTGTGTGTCAATATGGTACGGAGCCCCTAAAGGGACATGGTGGTGGAAAAAAATCAGATTGAGTGAAAAAATTTGGGGTGGGATGAAAAAATAGTTGTCAGATTTTTTGCGTTCTCGCAAAATGTTGCGTTCCCTCGAGAAGCTTTGCGTTCCCTCGCAAAACATTTGCGTTCCCTCGCAAAACCAGTTGAGTTCGTACAAACACTTCCTGTTTACTTTACAGATTGTAGTGGTTCATACAGCTCCATACGTTCACAGTGGAGCAGTTCATAGAGTTTTGTTTTGAAATTGGACGAAATAGTCAGTGCATGCTTATCAAGGCACGGTTTTGGGACATTCTAAAACGCGTAACTCGCAAAACTTTTGCGTTCTCTCGCAAAGCCAGTTGAGTTCGGACAAACACTTCCTGTTTACTTTACAGATTGTTGTGGTTCATACTATTTAAATGCCATAGTGTTTGTCCGAAAACTGGTTTTGCGAGGGAACGCAAAATATCTTTGCGAGAGAACGCAAAGTTTTGCGAGGGAACGCAAAGTTTCTCGAGGGAATGCAAAAGTTTCTCGAAGGAACGCAAATATCTTTGCGAGAGAACGCAAAGTTTTGCGAGGGAACGCAAAGTTTCTCGAGGGAATGCAAAAGTTTCTCGAAGGAACGCAAATATCTTTGCGAGAGAACGCAAAGTTTTGCGAGGGAACGCAAAGTTTCTCGAGGGAATGCAAAAGTTTCTCGAAGGAACGCAAATATCTTTGCGAGAGAACGCAAAAGTTTTGCGAGAGAACGCAACAAATTATTTCCTCCCACCCCGAATGTTTTCCACCACCATGTCCCTTTAGGGCGCCGTAATATGGTATCTTTCATGGTAAGTTTAAAACTAGTTAGATAAAAAAAAGTAATATAAAAGTAATCTAAAAAGTACTCAGAATATATTTCCTAAAAAGAGTACCCTAGATTACTTTACTAACTACAGTTTTCATCATGTAATGTGTAATCAGTAATGGACTACAATTTGTAAGTCATCTACCCAGCTCTGTTCATTCGTTCGTTCCTTCCTTCCTTCCTTCCTTCCTTCCTTCATTCATTCATTCATTCATTATGAATTACACATACACACAATTCATGGACTATTTCCATAACCATTTTAAGATATTAAGACATTTCAGGATATTAATGATAAAATGTTTGAAATTGCACATTTTAGTATTTAGTAGTTAGTATTTAGTAGTAATTTAATAGTATTTAGTTTTTAGTATTTATATTAGATTTAATAAAACTCATGTTATTGTCTATGGGTGAAGTCTTTAATTTCTCGCAATAATTTAATTTATATATATACTGTATATATATATGTAAGGAATAATTGACGACGGGCCGTTGAATTATTAGAAAAATAATGCACACCCGAGGTGGTCATTCGCGTCGTGGCCGTTACACCTCGGGTGTGCATTATTTTTCTAATAATTCAACAGCCCGGAGTCAATTATTCCGCTTATACTATGGTTACCACACCTCAAGACATTGATCAGATGATATATTTAAAGGGATTCGTCCGTTTTTGTACTTAAATCGCTATTGTGAGTAGGATTATTTCTTCCGCATCTCATCCAACGCCTCTTTTGCTAGTTCCAAAACATCATTTTAAAGCTGGTAATGGAGGCTTGAGCCGTTGATAGCATTCTAATGCAGTTATTAATGAAGTTATTAGAAAGAGAGCGAGAGAGACAGAGACACACAGAGAAAGAGAAAGAAAGAGAGAGAGAGAGAGAGAGCTTGTGTGAAATAGGCTACCTATGTGCGTCCCTCAACAGTGTTCTGCAGCAGCGTCTTTAAACAGCGCTGTTATTACCTCGCTAGTGAGAAATGTCATGTGTAGCCTTTAAGTTGCTACACTATATAGGCTAACTGATAAAATCATCAGGGCAGCGCTGACAACACCTTTTTGTGCAAACTGCGTGACCGTAGTGTGCGTGTGCGAGCACGTGTGATTGCAGTAATTCCTGTGTGCTGTATAGGTACTGTATGCTAATTTCCGTTATTACAGTTAACTATGCGAAGTGATATGGAGCTGTAATGCGGTCAAGAGAGCTGCCTGGAACTACGTTTGCTGTGCGTTTCCCTAAAAATAATTGCACACCTCAGAACGTTCGTCAGCCAATCAGATTCAAGCATTCAACGGCCCCGTAGTATAAATATATATATATACATAGACGCACAATGGAGATGAAATGTTGTGGCATCTGGCCAATTCAATTCAAATTCACACTCATGAAGTGAAAGCGAACAAATTGCTAAATTCTGAATTTGGGCCAAACTTGTGTTCTGTTAATATATTGAAATGAGGAGCAGTGCCTCAGCGTGTAGAGATGCAGATTTGTGCATATGCTGCACAGACACAAACACTCTCCAGCTCTGACAACATCTGCTGCTCTTCTCCTGCATACAGATGCTCTGCGTCTATAGCATCTGCTACCCAAACACAAAACGCTCACCCAAACGTGCTTACTGTTCTCATTTTCTGTGCTGTGATTACTAAAAGACTTTCATAATGCAGCCTGATAAATGCATTAGAGAAGCTATAAGATACTCACCCCTTTGATAAAGAAGTTAGCCACAGTACAAGCTACTAATTAGACATAGGTAACTAAACTATTTGGTAGAAGCAATACTTTTGGTAAAACTTTATTTTATGGTGTCCTTGTTCCACGTTACATGTACTGTACTTACGGAAGCTACAGATTACAGTCTATAAAGTTTTAAATATGTATATTTTTCTTACACAAACGCATCGCTTCGCTTCAGAAGGCTTTTATTAGCCCCCCGGAGCCATGTGGAGCACTTTTTATGATGGATGGATGCACATTTTTGGGCTTCAAAATCTCAACCCCCACTCACTGCCATTATATAAAGCTTGGAAGAGCCAAGACATTTTTTTTATATAACTCTGATTACATTTGCCTGAAAAAAAAAGAAAGTCACATACACCTAGGATGGCTTGAGGGTGAGTAAATCATGGGATAATTAACATTTTTGGGTGAACTATCCCTTTAATAACTGTATAATTATATGCAACTAACCCTAAATCAAACCCTATTCCTAACACTAATCCTATAGAAAGTAAACGTTATTAATTAATATCACTCAGCACTTACATGTACAATTACACTATAAAATGGACAGCTTAAAATAAAGTGTAACCAAACTTTCTTATTTGTGTTACTATGTATTACATAAAATACACTATAAAAAAAATTGGCAGGAATTTACAGGATTAAAGAGTATTATTTTACAATATATTACTGTAGTCAGAAATTTACTGTGAAATCAATGCATGCTGGGTCTTTTTATTTATTTTTATAAATGACTGTGAATGAACAGCAGAATGATGATAAATCACAATCATTTACTGCTCTTGTTTTACTGTGAATTCACATTATAAAGTTGTCTTTATCTGTGCCACTGTCAGAAATGTAGCTGTTTACTGCTGTAATTGTTTTGAAGTCACCATAATAGTGATTGGTGATCCCATTTGTTTGGGCTCTGTGACCTCGCATATTCATAATCAAATTTCTAGTCATGTCAGAAGTGTGACAAATGAAAACATTTGTCAAAATGATGACAAGCTAGAATATGAAATAAGATAATTGCCTAACTTTAAGTTAGTTTAACGGTTCTTATCATGAACATGACGATTTTATTTTAGCATTATTTAAGCATGAAGATTAATCAGTAACTTATTTCATATTCATAACTGTTTGTGGATGGATCTTTCATAATAGTGAAACAACTAGTAGTGAAGATACATCTTTGAAAGATGTGACATCAGTACTCGACATACAAAACACAACAAATTAAAAACAACACTTACGACATAAACCAATATTACAAAATAAACAAACAACACAAACTGCTAAAAGTGAACCAAAAACAATTTAAATAGCACAAATAAAATCATCAAGAATAAAAAACACTTTTCATGCTGCATTGCATGCTGGGTGCCTTCATAGTACACTGTAGAAACACAGTATGATGCTGTTCGTTTAAAAGAAATTTCGGAGAGTGCAGTTAGATAAAAGTGTATCTAAAATATTATATATATATACATATATATATGTGTGACCCTGGACCACAAAACCAGTCTTAAGTGTCAATTTTTTTCAGAAATTGAGATTTATACATCACCTGGAAGCTGAATAAATAAGCTTTCCATTGATGTATGGTTTGTTAGGATAGGACAATATTTGGCTGAGATACAACTATTTGAAAATCTGAATGCCTAACTTTAAGTTAGTTTAACGGTTCTTATCATGAACATGACGATTTTATTTTAGCATTATTTAAGCATGAAGATTAATCAGTAACTTATTTCATATTCATAACTGTTTGTGGATGTATATATATATATATATATATATATATATATATATTAACTTATAATATGTTTTATAATCTCATGAGTAATCATAACAACAGTTGTAATGCATTATAATATTTACTTATTAGTGATTATAGCTTTTAAGATTATGATGATTTATAATACACAATGAACACAATGCATCCACTTAACTTATAATGGATTATGTTTCCCATATAGTTATAATGTATTATACGCCTCATATCTTGCCATTGTTAACTTGTTACTTTACTTAAAGCAGACAAAGACCACTTATAATTAACTTATAAATAAATAAATAATTTATAACAACTTATAAATAAGTTTTTAATAAAAAAAATACAAAATAATATTTTTTCTTAAACAGCCATAAGATCAGATATCTGATCAGATGAATGTGTAATATGGCACATTTGATTTTAACTATATTTATTGTAATATCAGTAAGATAGTAAGATACTGAACAGATCTTAAATAAATAATGTCAAGATATGAGACTTATAATCCATTATAAATTAAGTGGATTATCCTGAGTTTGTTATGTTGCAGACTGTATCTGTATTTGTATTATATTGTATTTGTACAGGTGCCTGTATTTCTATTGTATTTTTTTACAATGCATTATGCATTCATTATAATGTCTTAAGAATACCCTTATAATGTGTTATAAAAATGGGCTTCATAGAAAGTGTTACCAACATTTTTAACACTGTAAAACTGAATACAGCAATACTTATCTGGCACAAACACAAAAATAGTGACACTAAATAATGCCGTAAACATTAATTTAACAACATAAGATATGACGTCATAACTGCTATCAAAAAACTGAGAGGAAACATTTATTTCAATGAAAAATGAAATGTGAGCTGCCACAGAGAATGTCAATTTAGAGTTTTATACTGTAAATTATAAGATGACTTATAATTTCAATTACCTGAAATGTATTTTACTTTAATTACATAAAATGTCCCATGAGATTTATTACAGTTTTTCACCGTGTATAGTAAGGAAACTGATTGTTAACTAATTAACCAGTTTTTACCATAGTATTTTTACTTTTACATAGCATTTTGTGACTTTTACTGTTAAAAATACATTTTTTACAGTGTCTAACTTCCGTAATATGACATATTTCCAAACAAAACACAATTTTAAATGTGCAAAAAGGTATAGACTTAGTTTAATCCATTGGAAATTGATAATACAGCGGATAGCTAGTTTTTATTTACTTATTTATTTATTTATTGGCTGTTCTTTAGCTCTTATTACACGGCTCTGTGGAATACTTGACTCTGATTGGTCAGTCACGATATTCCGAGGCATGTTATCCCTCGATAACAACCAGTAAAAGCTAACAACACAGGCTCATCCGGGTAACTGAAGTAGGCACTATAGTCTTGCTAGGAACAGTTTTTCTTGGTGGAAGCTTTGCGTTTGGTTAGCTAATAAAATATTCAAACTCGATTCAATATTATGTGTACAATTATTTAATTATGTCATCCTGGAATCGCAGACTCGCTCTCTCTTGTTTCATACAAACGCAGCTGCTGCCATTTTGCTACGACTGTTTTGTACGCTGTAATGGATTATAAAATAACTAACAAACTGGTAAGATTTTAAAACAGTTTTGTCTTAAATCAATATCTTTTATCGCCTTAATTATTTATGTGGTGAAATGTTGTGTAATAAGTGGTATGATTGTACCGAATCCCTTAAATATCCATATAGTTTGAATTTGCCGCTTGCTCGCAACTGCTGTGTTCACGGAAGCGTTGCGTTCAAATATTTAAACTCAAATCAATATTTTGTGTCTAATTATTTACATATCGCAGAATAACCCCTGACGCGAAGCAGACAACCGGCTAGATGTACATTATCCCTTACTTATAAAGCATATATTAATGCATGACCATATTGTAGATCCCTTAACCCTATCCAATACCTCAACATAACTACCGCAACAACTTCCTTGTTTACTATCAATCAGCAGCAAATTAGAAGTTTGAGGCAACATTCTTAGTTAACAGTGAATATGCGTTCCTTGATCTAAAGTGTTACCAAAATTTCAAATATGAGCAAAGCCAAATTCTGCTGTAAAGCAGCTCTAACAAGACAATCGTGTCATGATTCAGCTCCAGCCAGTAATAAGCAGTCACAGACTTACGGAACATGGTCATGTATTGTTTGCAGTTGAGGTTCCAGTAGCCCCAGTTGGTCCTGTAGCCGTTCAGTGTGGCGTACTCCTCATTATTGTACGCTGGCTCCGTGCCAAAGGTGTCGATCACACGGATGTGGCACCTACACAGAAAAAACACTTTACCCAGAGTTCTGTTTATTTTTTGTTGTGTGGTGATGCACAGACCAGCTAATATGCTCACACATGCTATTCCGCCAAACGAAACGATGTGCGTCTGGCAAATGTGATTACATATTATCACATTAGCATAAAGCTTTCCATTAAAATCTTAGTTTCCCCATTAAAGAAAACTGCCTCATTTTCAAACCTGTGTGGCTTTGTTTTTTTCCATGCAGATGCTTTGCAGATCATTCACACTGCTCTATATTTTTTCATAAAATGAAAGTGAATGGTAACCAGGGGCTGACGGGCTCCAAAATGAAAAGCACCACAGCTGTAGATCATTAGACTTGCAATGCACAAGTCAAATGGACTACCGCTGTGGTGCTTTTAATTTCCAAGTCTTCTGAGGCCATATGATAGCTTTGTGTGAGGAACACAGTGAAACTGAAGTCATTAAATCTCTTTCCATTCTAGATATCAATCTCATTAATGGAATTAAATATGCAATGATATATGACTGAACATACAGTGGATATGCTTATCAGTACATAATCAGACTACACTACACGACTCCTGAAATCTGAATAGATTTTAAAATACTAGCAATGACACATTTGCTGACTTATAAGGGAATCAATCACACACTACATGATTGTTATGTTGTTGCGAACACAACAAACCCTTGTGAACAATACACATTAGTACACTTTTAACTATGAACTAATTATTAACTATGACTTTTGCCGCAATAAACTCCTAATTTGCTGCTTATTAATAGTTAGTATGGTAGTTGTTAAGTTTAGGTATGTGGTAGGGTTAAGGAATCTAGAGAAAAAGAAAAATGTCAATTGTGTTACAATGTTATCAGATGAGAATTAACTACTCATCCCATGAAGCATTGCAAGTGGCACAATTAAAATCAGTAATGGTGGTATAATATAATATTACTGAAAATGCCTAATATACTTTAAACAATGTGTTTCTTATCACATCTAAGTACACTTTAAAGTTTTACTTTACATTTTAAATATTATGTTTTTAATAATCTATTTTTTTGTAGAAGTACACTAACATACAGCACAGGTACTTAATTATGATTTTCACTGCAGTGTGTTATTCAATATTACATTTAAGTTAATATATTTTAAATGTACTAAATTGCAACTTCATCATTACAAAAGTGCAATTTCAAATATATTTAAATACATGACATACAAGTTTCAATAGAAACGACATTAAAGTATATTTTATTTGACCAAAAATGCTTTAACCATATTTCAAAGACAAATTCATTAAAAAAATTACATATAAAGATGTGCTTATGTCCTTTTGAGTGGGTCAAAAAACAACAAAAAAACTCTAAAGTTCAGCTAACTGCATTTTATATTAAGGTTAATTATAATATATTTTAATTTTATTGCAATTAAGTCTAATTTATCAAGTATATTATTTTAAAGTATATTATTCTCATAATAAAAATATGCTAAAGTTTGCTTCTTTTTACACTGTTTTTATGATGAATTTATACGTTTTTGTAATTGTATGAAAATAGCTACGTGAAGATTATTAAATTATTTCTTATTTTGTGACACTTGGAAAAAAACAACAGCATTCAGACTTGGACTGCTGTAAACATTTCAGTGCAATAAAAAATGAATCCTACATGGATGATTTATTACACAAAAGACAAATCATTCTCTCCCAGAGTGAAATATAGCAACATACTGTATTTTACAGTTGACAAATGAGAAATGGCATCTAATTGATCTTCCAATAATTTTAATACATTATGCATGTGGCGGTCTTGGTGTGAACGATGAGACACAGATGTTATCCATTATTTATGAAGTAAATTTCTGGAGTATTATGCTGTACTCATCAGTGTTGTATGTATCTGAGTTCATCTCTATTCATTATTGAACTCACTGATTGAGTTCTGAGAATTCACAGTGAGACTGCTGGCATGACCAAGTCAATAAAGACTCAGAATCCATTATAAAGCACATGATAGATCAGTTTAAAGACCCCATGAAATCAAAATTCAAGTTTTGTAACGTTTTCAAAAAGGCAGGCAAAGAAATATCTTTATGGTTAGAAGCCAGAGGTTCAGAAATCAGAAAGGCAGCTCAGTTTTTTGGAAGAGAGACTCAAACTGACCTGTGCTGTCTAAAGGAAAGGCCCATGTGCTGTTTCATCTGCTGCAGGCCGTGGTAGTCTGTATAGATAAGGTCAAAGGGTAACGGGCCAATCAGAGGACAGCTTCCTCTTCCTGGAGGAACGCCAAGTGACCTAAAAGTGAAGAAAGAATAAGTTGTAACACACTAAAGCAGTGGTGCAGGTTTGAGAGTAGTAATCAACATCAACATTGCTGGAACATTTCAGCCCTTTGCATTATGTATATTGACTCATATTTACTTGTTGTGATACAATATAGATCTCTGAGTGACTCTGTGAAATTCATTTACCTTTTGTGCATTGATTTCTGGATTTCTTGCATGTAACCCTTTTGCAACATGACATGCAAGACTCCAGAGTTTTCAGAAACCTTGTAGTCTGCTTAATTGTACTGAATGTGAATTTGTAGTGCGCTTCAAAACTTAAAATATATATATATATATAATGTATATATATATGTGTGTGTGTGTGTGTGTGACCCTGGACCACAAACCAGTCTTAAGCCGCTTGGGTATATTTTTAGCAATAGCTAAAAAAACATATCTCAATTTCAATATAAATCCCAGTTTCAAAAAATTGACCTTTATGACTGGTTTTGTGGTCCAGGGTCACACACACACACACACACACACACACAAACACATATATATATAAACTGTACTTGTAGATAATATATTATTAATGAAATAAACGGCTGCTTAAGTGAATTTAAAGTTTACTTTGATGATTGACTCTTCAAAGTAACACACTTTTAAAAGTGCACTTTGTAATAATGTAATATTAAAATATTTACTGTAAAACATTGTTTTAATAATCTTTCTTTGTGCTTTAAATTACAATTATTTTGATGTGTTGACTAACATACTAAAACAAATGTAAAGTCATTTGAAACTGTAGTGTGTTATTGGATATTTAAAGGTAATATATTTTAAATGTACTAAATTGCAACTTCATCATTACTAACGTATAATTACAAATATATTTAAATACATGACATATAAGTTTAACCAGAAATGACCGTACCATATATGCTTGACAATAAATTTGTCAGTACACTATAACCATATTTAAAAGACATCATAAATAATTATGAAATTATATATAAAGATGAACTTAAGTCCGACTTAAGTGGGTCAAAGTATTGTTCAAATAATTGCATTTAATTTAAATGTAAACTATAATAGATATTTTATTTAATTTTCAATAAGATGCAGCCAAGTTTCTGATAATAATTAGTATATTATTTTCTTTAAAGTATATTATTTCCGTAATACAGTTCTCCTTTTAAAAGTTTTATTTTTTATTTTAATTTTGTATTAATTTTTTTATAATGGCCAGTTCTTCATTTTGGCATCTCATATTACAAACTTAAAAAATAAATAAATAAACAAATAAATAATTATTTTGGGGGACACCAAGCATGAGGCTTCGGGGCTAAATTTAGTGTGACTCATCATCTAGATCGCACACAGCAGGTGACTGTGAGGAGAGCACCTCCTCTCTGCAGGAGATCATTTGTCAGTTGGGAGAGTTTCTCTGGGATGCTCCTCCAGGGATCCTGGAAGTGCCAAATCCAAAGCCGCTGGTGTTTGTGAGCAGATGTTTCAGCAGAGAATATGTAAACCACCACAGACCTGCTGCTAAACTGGCTTCTGATATTTCATTATGAATTCTGGGCTGGTTTCAGCCACCCACATCTTTCATCTACAGAAAATGGGAAAAGCGCAATAACCGCATCACAATCTCATGCAGGTTGGGCTCTGTTAAAATTCATTTCCGAACACTGAAGGTTTTTGATCTTATTTCGATCTGAAATGTCAAAATGCGAGCGCCTTTAATTGTAACACCCGGGGTTTAATAGACAATACTGGAAAGACCTTTTTTCTTAACCAATGCTCAGTTCGTTTATGCAAATCCTCAGGCAAAGGTAAAGCTTTTTTCAGTCCTGGTCTGCAAATCTTTAGTTCTATAAATGTCAGCTCTGTAAATGAGGTGGTGTCTTGCATAAACCAGGTTACTGGGTCCAAAGCAACTCATTCAAACTGGTGTTTAACTCATGCAAAGGGCTCTGCGAGACATAAACTGAGCAAAGGTCTCAAATACACGTAAACATGGCATGACAATTGTGAGTCATCTTGGATAAAAGCGTCTGCTGAATGAATAAATGTGAATATGAATGAATATAAATGTAGATGAACTTAGAAGATCCATGAATGTAGAAGATCCAAAAAGTAAAAAAAAATGTGTCTTAAATAAATCCATGTGAATCGAATGGTTTAATCCAAGTCTTGTGAAGAGATACACTTTTTTATGATGAAAAGACTTAATTTAGGCTTTTATTCATATGGGTTGATTCAAAAGGATTGATATTATGAAACCTTTATGGCTTTTTTTTTTGATCTTCTAGGTTCTGGCTACCTGGACTTTCAATGGAGGGACACATTTCTGTAAAAATATCTTAATTTCTGATTCAAAGATTCACCAAAGTCTTATAGGTTTTGATCAACATGAGAGTGAATAAATGATGAAAGAATTTTCATTTTTGGGTGAACTAAGAAACATAGTCATGAAAGTTTACTCTCTTTAAAGGGGTCATATGATGTTGCTAAAAAGAACATTATGTTGTGTATTTGGTGTAATGAAATGTGTTTATGCGGTTTAAGGTTCAAAAAACACATTATTTTCCACATACTGTACATTATTGTTTCTCTATGCCCCGCCTTTCTGAAACGCGTCGATTTTTACAAAGCTCATCAGTCTGTTGCTCATCCAATGGAGCACTGCAATTAATGTAATGGAAACCAAACAATGCAAACAAGGGCAATATAAAAATTGTTCCTATGATCATAGTATTAAAAAAAATCCTGTACTGTACAATAATGTACTGTAAAATACTGTACATATAGTGAAATATTTGCATACAGTGTATACTGTAGACATATAGAGTATAAGTAGTAATTTGAGACCTGTCAATCGAAATGTTTCATAGCAGTGGGCAGTCGCATTGGGAACCATGAATGTTTTCATGGTAAAAGCAACTTCTGAAACTCTATATACTATACTTCTCTAATAAGATTATATCAATAAAGTTAATTATGTCAGTGTTAAGTTCCTGTATGAGAAGCTTATATATAATTAAATATAATTAAATATAAAACTGAGCAAGCACGTGGTATTTAACATTGAAATAATCAATGCATATGTAAACTAAATGGGAATTTATATTCAATATACAATATAGCAAACTAGTTGCAAAACAATTAGTTCACATGATCAAATACCCTTTTAAGAAATTTGTGCATTGACAGATGAAAATATCACTCATGATTCCAAAGCACTTTTACCATAGTGCATGATTTGTAACCTAATACATTTTTAAAATTGACATTACATAACCAGCTGCATATGTATGACTTTCCTGACATAGTAAACTTGCTTGGTAGCCCACCTGGTACAGTCAGGTACGAGTCCTGTGAATCAAGATTCACAACAAAAAAGCCCACACACTTGTAGAATCAAGCTATAATTGCACTGATGTTTCAGCAAATGTGTTTTTATCTCACTTTTGCTTTTGTTAACACTGTCAGTTATAGGGTCAGGTTTACTGTAGGTGGTACATTATTTGGTTACACTTTATTTCGATAGTCCACTTTAGACATTCTACTAACTATAAGTAACTTTGTAACTACATGTACTACATGTCAACTAATTCTCATTAATTTGCAACTACATGTCTACTAACTCTCAGAGTAGACTGTTAGGGTAGGTTTAGGGTTAGTAGAATAAGTTGACAAAGAAAGTGTTAGA
>NW_015539848.1:195768-196806 GCF_001515605.1 Sinocyclocheilus anshuiensis
TACATGTCAACTAATTCTCATTAATTTGCAACTACATGTCTACTAACTCTCAGAGTAGACTGTTAGGGTAGGTTTAGGGTTAGTAGAATAAGTTGACAAAGAAAGTGTTAGAAGATATTAAGCAGACAGTCTACTAATACTCTACTAACTGCTAGTTGACATGTAGTTGCAAAGTTACTTACTGTTAATAGAATGTCTAAAGTGGACTATCGAAATAAAGTGTTACCCATTATTTTCAAATGTGATAGAGCAACCAGTGTAATAAAACTCTGCCAGATCCACGTTCATCTGTTTTAGATAAAACTGAATGCACTTTTAGAGCATTCTTCTCACTGGACATTTCACCTTAAAAGCTCCACAAAACTTGCAAGAAGCAATATAATATTATTTTTCAGCAATGTTGCCACAGGTACATTTTTGTCCTGTGGGTTAAGATATTTTGTTATATCCTACAATATTTTATGAATAGTCCGGTCCATATTTGGTAGTGACTGGAGTGTTTCTGAGGCTAAAAAAAATAAAAAATTTTCCCCACTTAAAGCTGTCACGGTTTTCATGCTTTCTTTGCAAACCGAGTGAATTAAACTGCCTCCCTCTCTAAAAAGAGAAATGACTGTGAGCCAAGTGTGAGCTGTGTTTCCACAGGTCACTGGAGCTCAGCAAATGTGACAATTGACAGACACACAAGCTGTCACAGTGAGCGGCACACAGAAATACAACACAAAACATCAAATTTATGCTCCATTTTCAACTAACGTCCAAACATGACATAGATAGATGGAGAGTAAATGGAGATGTTTGCCAAAAGTCAACATGAAACTCCATTAGGACATTGTTGTTTTTTCAAGTGATGGGATATTCAACAATAAAAAATGCAGTGTCTTTACTGTGTCCATTTTTATGCATAACTTAAAAGATAAAAGAAGACAGAAATGACAAACAAAAATGCAATAATGAGAAAAAGTGAATGCACAAAAAAACAACAACTGTGTATTAAGTTTTCTTTTTTTTTTTTTTTTTTTAATACCAAAATATTCT
>NW_015539848.1:201436-226441 GCF_001515605.1 Sinocyclocheilus anshuiensis
TTTTTTTTTTTTTTTTTTAATAACCAAATGATCTGAATTCTGCCATTGACAACAGTTTGGTCTCTATTTATATATTTCTTGTGAATTTAAGGAGAGACATCTTAGTGTGATACTTAAACATCTGATACTTAAAACTGAGAACTCCACTGAGTCTCATGAGCCATGAAACACACACACACACACACACACAAAACAATAAAACAATAAAAAAAAAAAATAATAATTTGTGATCTTAATGCAGTCATGCAGTTAAGATCAGATACACCCTGCTGTTCTTGTGATAGATTTATCTTGCTGCACTTTTTTATTTCAAGGAAGAACTGATATCTTCTTGCTAAACAGTAGATAAATAATAACATCTATAAGACAACTTGTTCTACAGACTAACTGAGCCATTACAAAAGCTCTAGTTATAAAACACATAGTTCCAGCGCTGAAATCTGATAGGATGAGCTACATTTGAAAACACTGTAAAATACTGCAGGTGAAGCCACAAACCTGCACTTATATACAGAAATTCATTCAGCATACATCAATTTGTGCAGCTAGGCAACTGTAAAGCAGTGTTATTATTGTTCATTAAAACTATATTAAAATATTTGTGTTAATTGAAATAAAGTTAAAATGATAATTAAAAAAATAGATACAAAAATAACAAATGCAAATTTTCACTAAATGAACATTAAAAATGGAATGCTCCAATAGCAGCCTTTAAATACACAAGCAGTAGTGTTGAAATGCTGTGAATTCAAATTATCCTTCTTTTGCCTTACGCAACTAAAAATGTCAAGTAAAAATATGTTTCCATTGAAATACAATACTACTTAACCATGCATAACTGGTATATGTAAATAACATTCAGAAACTGTCTTTATAAATAAATTGATTAATGAATAAATATTAATGTAAGAAATTACATTTATTTCTTATGATTGATTTTATTTGACATGCACAACCAGGATCATTGCACACAGCCACGCTGTTTAGGTCGGATTCGTGTTGAAACGCTGCAAACAAAGTAATTTATTCATACAATGTTCCCTCTCTTAGAATGTAAAGGTGAACATTATCTTATATGTTAAGAGCTTATTGATGCAATTCAGTCAATCTGTTATTTTATTCCAGCTGTTGCTCCTGCGACGGGAGGTTTTGAGAGACTTACTTTATATGTGGAGTTATGTTTCAACTAAGTTTAATGGTGCAGACCAAAAATAATAATTAGTGTGCAAGTTGTAACTTACTATAATTTGTAACAAAACTACAACCGGCCCCTGCTGATTAAAAGACAGTGAGCAAAAATGACAGTGAAGAAGAAAGTGAAGTTAGTGAAGAGAAAAGATTCTGCAGCATATGAGCACAGATGACACTTGTACCGCAGTGACATTCAGACATTTTTAATTGTGAGTTAATTGTCCAAAAAAAACAAAACAAAAAAACAATCAGAGAACTCGCTTTTACTATGGAAATAAAATCGTGGCAAAACAGCTGAGCAGGGACTGTCCACTCCCATGAAACAATGAACATTAATCAAGCTGGTCTCCCCAAACACACTCAAACTATTCTGCTATTTGTGTATATCTGAATACTTGGCAATACACGTGGAGATTATTCTTCAAAAATGCTCATTCAACCTTGTAAGCATGACTGTTTCCAGGTGGACTGCTGCCTTCCCTCAAATCCCATAAGTTATATATTCTACCAATCAGATTTGAACTAAACGTTTCAGCCAGCTCTTGAATGTGCAATATGCATCAAGTGGTCAGTGAACGGACTGTAGATGGCCTGTGGATGAGACTGTTGCATTAAATTCCCAAACTCATTTCTGTCTCATACATAATCTATTAAACACTGTGAGCAAGCACTTTTGATACCCCTTAAATTAGCCCACATCTGAGCATCTCAGATTGCCAGTTGCCACACTGTTTGGGTTCAGCTGTCACAGAAGTGGAGCAATTCAAAATTAAAATGCCCACATTTCTTTCCATTCATTTCAGGCCTCACTGCTTCAAAACGGTTCCTCTGCTGCCAGCTTACCCCAATTATAAATAAACACTACTCTAAAACTGTTGCAACTCCTAACTCTTAAATTATGTGGAAACAAAACCCACACTCTCTTTCCTTCAGGATTGTCTTCTTTCCAAAAAATGCAAAGGTAAACACCCCTGGTGCTGTTCACATTCTCTACAAAGACTCTGTGTGCACAAAAAAAAAAAACATAGTCTCATTTCCTATACCGAAATATGTGATTTTCTATCCACAATCACAGCAGGACAGGTCTTTAATATGTCTCAATGTGTTTTTGTAACAAATGCAACAGATTACACAGATTAGAAGGCGGAGCATTTACGAATAGATGAACAATTGTGATGGGCTGAAAATCAAGAGAAGTGGTAGCGTATCACACAGCGAGAATGAATGTGCTGTAATGGAAGAGCACAAGGCTGTATTTAGCAGACTGCAGTTTCATTAACTTAACACTGCTAGAGGCTTTAATTAGATGTATACAAATTCCAGTATGAATGCGTAGAGCTATCAAAGGGTTTAAATTTGCAGTTATAGCAAGTGTGAGCAGTGGTAAAAATTAATACTGCATACACAAACACACACAAGTAAGGAATTGAATGATTCTGGTTCTGATTACGATTCCACTTAACAGTTCCTAAATGGATTTGTTACTTTAGTTTAGTTTGAGTAAGAAATACTATCTATCTATCTATCTATCTATCTATCTATCTATCTAGTTTGCAATAGTGGTTGCTGATTGTAATGTTACTTACACAATCTCTGTGAAGCAACAAGTATTTTTGCCCTTGTTTTAAAAGATAAACATTAATGCAATTTAAAAATAATTGGAATTACTATTAGAAATTTCTCTGTTATAATATTTGAGAGTAGGTTTTTGTTACACCAGTTTTCATAACGTAGACAGTGTCTAAAGTCTTTGGTGTTTATTTAGCCTCTAATTTATATAAATCTGTACACTAGATGGGGTAAAATAAACCATGCATATGAGTCAATATTCTATTGATTTGTGCTTATTGGTGAAAGAACAACTTTTGATGAAATGTAAAAATACATTTCCCAAATAACAATTATTGCAATTAAAATTGAGCAATATAAATATGTATATATATATATATATATATATAATAATATAATATATATAATAAATTTAGTAATTGTAATAATTATTTCAGTAATTATTAAAATTAATAAAACAATTATTATATATATATTTTTTTTACTAACTTTAATAATTGTAATAATTTTCTCAAACAACTTTTTATCAGGATTAATGAAATCATAGAAATCGGATCGCATTGCACATGCACTGAGCATCATGCCTCGTCTCTGGTGTTTCAGGTGATTTACGAGCTGCCGACAGCCAATCAGTGGTGTTTCGATGTGCAGTGGTGTCCACGTAACCCCGCCCTCCTGTCAGCCGCATCGTTTGACGGACGGATCAGTGTGTACTCTGTGATGGGAGGACGTCTTCAGCAGCATCAGCACAGCACGGTGGACCAGGTGAGATTATGGGAACATTTAACCTGCTTTTCTTTGAGGAATGATGATCACATGATCTCTGTCTCTGTTCTTAGATCTCGGCTTCGTTTGACACCAGCGACCCGTTTGGAAGCGGTCAGACTCTTCCTCCTCTGCAGGTTCCTCAGCCCTCAGTCGAAACCACCATCATCCCTCCGCTAAAAAAGCCGCCCAAGTGGGTACGGAGGCCCGTAGGAGCATCTTTCGCGGTGAGTATTACTGAGACATTGAGAAATCTGGTAAGATGTGTCTGATGAAAAATGTTTGTCAGCAAAGTTTTTTTCCCCTGACTAAGACGAGACGATAATAAGGTCATTAAACGATAACTGAGACTATATCAGCATACAATATTGTTGACGAAAATGTTGTTAAAAGAACAAAAACTTCACCAAACCCTTTTAACTTTTGTTGAGCCAAAACATTTCAGACTGCTGTACAAGACTCTATTATGCGAGCGTTCACGTTTGCGGTTGCCAGATATCAAGAGCTCAAATCCCACAATCAAAGCTTTTCTCTCTGCTTTTTGCTTTATACAATGTGGCAACCACTCACACGCGCTCTCTCATGATCTGAAAACACCGACATAAAGTACTGTACAAGTAAGCTGGAGTTCAGCGATGTCTGTTTAAATGAAAGCGTCATTCAGCAGTCTGTGTTCTGTCAGGGATCTCCACTGTATTGTTTGCTGATTGTAACGTTACTTACGCAACCTCTGTGCAGCAATAAGTATTTTTGCCGTTGTTTTGAAAGAGAAACATTAATGCAATTTGGAATTATTGTAATTACTATTAGGAATTTCTCTGTTATAATATTTGAGAGTAGGTTTTTGTTACAGCAGTTTTCATAATGTAGACAGTGCGAGTGTATATCTGAAGTCTTTGGTGTTTATTTAGCTTCTAATTGATATCCAGTTATAAATCTGTACACTAACGTTAGATGGGGTAAAATAAACCATGCATATGAGTCAATATTCTATTGATTTGTGCTTATTGGTGAAAGAACAACTTTTGATGAAATGTAAAAATACATTTCCCAAATAACAATTATTGCAATTAAAATTGAGCAATATAAATATGTATATATATATATATATATATATGTATATATGTATATGTATATGTATGTATATATATATATATATATATATATATAATTTTAACCATTATACAGTAAGATGAAAATATGACAAAAATGTGTACGTTTCCACTGACTAAAACTAGACTAAAATGCTCAGACATTTAGTTGACTAAAACTTGACTAAAAGTAAAACTAAAACAGAACAAGTTGACTAAATATGATAAAAACTAAAAGTTGCATTTGACACAAGACTAAGACTAAATTAACAATAGCTGACAAAATTAACACTAGTCTAAATACCTTCTTGGAAACTACGATCCCCATTACTCAGCTATTTTACCTTTAGTACAAGCAACAACTTACTTTTATTCACTCTTTGTATGAATAGCCTCTCTCACTATTTGAACTAAGTGTCAACAACATGCTATTTGTTTCTATTTATATCTGAACAATTATCTGAACAATCACATCAAGTACATAATTAATTACATAATTACAAATTTGCAGTCACACCTTACATGTGAGTCATTCCACAGCTATTGTGTGAATGTTTGTGTGTGTGTGTGTGTGTGTGTGGTTGGGTGATTTATAACTAGCTTATAAATCATACAGAATGATCTTTTTTGTGTGATGTGAGGGGCTTAGGGGTAGGGTTAGGGTTAGGGTATGGGGATAAAAAATACAGTTTGTACAGTATAAAAAACATTATGCCTATGGGATGTCCACATAAAACATGGAAAAAGTTTGTGTGTGTGTGTGTGTGTGTGTGTGTGTACGCATGAACCTTTACATTGTGGTGACTGTAAAGTTTATGAGACTCATGTCTCCAAGCACAGATTCAATATCAGTTTCTTGGGAGTGCTGCAAGGTTCGGTGTTAGGCCCTTTAATCTTTTTTTCAGATGCATGTGGTAGGATCAGACTCACACTGGGAGAAAGACTGACCAAACTGGATGTGGACGCACATTTACAGGGAGCAGCTCATGTTCTTTGTATACACTGCTGAGTACACAGCTCTTGCACACAGTTCCAATCTAATAGAGCCACACTAATCTCTCTCCCGATATGAAAGAAAGCCTGAGAAGAGATTCTATAGTGAACGTACCACTTCATTTTGACCCTGGGTCTATAAATATAGCCAAAG
This sequence comes from Sinocyclocheilus anshuiensis, assembly GCF_001515605.1. NCBI lineage: Eukaryota > Metazoa > Chordata > Actinopteri > Cypriniformes > Cyprinidae > Sinocyclocheilus > Sinocyclocheilus anshuiensis. The sequence continues at coordinate 207,200 of NW_015539848.1, forward strand.
ACTTCCATTCTTGTCAGATCTTAGGGCTTCACATAAGGCCACTGGGGTTCAGATTGAAAAACGGCAGGAAAGTAATGAAGCACTCCGTGTGACCAGCGATTTGTGTCATATGGAAGATATTTGTCTGTTAGTGTCGGCTCACTGCGCTCAAATGAATCAGACACCTGGAGATGTGAGACAGGCACAGACAGAAATCCCAATCGCCACTCACTTATTCTCTTTCTTCAGAAAAATCGTCTCAGGTTACTTATGTAACCATGGTTCCCTGAGTAGGGAACGAGACACTGTGTCCTCTAGGGGTCGCTATGGGGAACGTCTCGTCGTGACCCGTGTCTGAAGCATACATTGAAAAAACACCAACTTGTTGGCCGGTCACAACCATGACGTCAGTACCGGTGCGACTATAGTATAAATAGGCGCCGGGTGTAGGGATTTCTATCATATACGGACACTACTGCTATGCCCCTGTCAGCCATCATGAGGTTTGCTAATCACCCAGCACATGATTCCAATATTCTGGGTCGACTTCCTGCCGGTCTGAAAATGAATGCTGCATTAGAAACAAGCCCCCAAGGACACACATTTGCTTTACAGAGTGAATGGAAATCATTTTAATCTTATTACAATATTAATCCTTTTACAATTTATAATATTTGTTTGGCTTAAAAAAAGGTATTCAGAAGTTTCCTAAAGCACTGCAGTGGAGTAAGTGTGGTTCACTACAGATTAAAAACTGCAGGATTCAGATTAACTGACCCTGTTGTGTTTAAGACTATCAGGCTGACACAAACTTGATAAGAGACCATGCTGTATTCTCAAGAGGCTGAGCTGACTTGCTATCTCCAGTAGAACATGAAAAAACCTTGCAATGCTATTGCACTTCTTTTGTACTACAGCGAGCCACAAGATTATTTTTTCTTACCAGTAAATTAATTAGAGCCCTGCATTTCAGCCCGGGCCCGATGGGCCACAACTTTTTTACGCCCCCTCGGGCCGTGCTTCGGGCCAATTTTCACGTCATAGTTCAGACGCGGGCCGGGCCTCGGGCCTGTTTTAGCCTTCTCCTTATTTTGATATTTTAGACATTCATCAATTAGAGATGAAAAAATTGCTGCGCTGGTGGAAACAACACGAGACCGTGCTACAGCGACTGTCAAGAGCGGCTCTACGGTGTTTAGTGTCCAGCAGCAGCAGCATGTATGGTGCGTGCCGTCAGCGCAGCTGAAGAGTTCTGAGTTCAAATGCACGCAATAGGCTTAAGCTTGCCGCAAAGCATCGGCAAAAGTAATTACCGTAAATGTGTCAGGGGGAAAGAGGAAGGAGATATTTGAATTATTTACTAATAAATAGTGTTTTCTGAGTCGGTGTTGCAAGGATGAAGTTGCCGATCCTGACTCGCCATCTCCTCATTCCTCATTAGACGCGCCTTTAGAGAGAAGTGCATCTTTACAGATTATGATTATGATTATAATGAAAGAGTTTTTGTTTTTGATTTGTTTTATTTCGTTAAGTAGTAATTTAAAGCTTTCTATAGATATATTTATCATGTCTCTGAGACATGTATTCGCTGAGTTTGGTTCATTTTTGCGAAGCGTGCCTGTTCAAGATGAGACGGCAGAAAGCGCATGTTTGTTTTCTTTATTTTATAAAAACACAACGTTTTGTTGATATTGTGAGTGCACACAAATAAAAGTAGACCCTTTACAGTTACGAATGATGTATTGCTCTTACCTTTATGAGCAAAAATGACGGCGTATTCACTGAAAACAATGCAAGTGATGTCCTGCAAAGCGCACTTCAGCTTCCACTCTCCGCACAAAATATTGGATATAGCGCACATTTATCTAGGTTTGACGTTTAAACATTGTTATATGCTTGAACTGTTTTATATCTATAGATTTTATTTTAGGCAAGTCGTGATGATTTGAGAAGGCTAAATTGATCAAACATAGGCTCACTGTCTGCCTCCGGCCGCTTGGTCGTTACTTTAAAAAACAAAAACTTATAGTTAACAAACAAAAAATGCTCCAAAGGTTTTTCTAAATTAACTTAATAAAAAAACAAACAAAAAAATATAATCACTTTGCCATTACATACAAAACTGAACTATTTTAATAGCTGGAACAGTAGTATAAGCTGTTTTGGGAGAAAGAGAAAAAAAAGACGGGCTCTGGTCGGACTTGGGCCGGTAATTCTGTTAAGTTGTCGGACACGGGCCGGGCTAGGGTCTGATCATCTCAGGCCAGGGCCGGGCTAGGGCCTAAATTTGAGGCCTGTGCAGGGCTCTATAATGAATGAATTTAATGTAAAACCGTCAGAAATATTAATCTCCCTAATGCTCACTCACCACCAGGGGGCCCTTTCACTATGATTCCACCTACAGCAGTGGTCAGAAATTCAGAAAAGGGAAAGATCGCTTTGAGATTTGGTAATCCATATTTCCATTTCCATTTGTACACAGTTTCCAAGTTAAATTCATAATTGTAGTGGGCACTGGGCAGATCTTTCTCAAAATACATAATTAAAACAACAACAGCAACAAGATTGGGTGTGATTATATTCTTAAGAAAGAACTTTTTTTTTTAATTGATGCACCAGAGAGTTTTTGTTGCTTTTAAAAACAAGTGGTTATAGAGAAATCAGAAACTTAATTTCTTACATTTAATTAATTTCTAACATACTAAAATATATATAATAAAAAAAAAACACTTGTCCCTTTTAGACTTGCACTCTATTAATTTGCTCTATTCTATTTCATGAACACTTGCTTTCTAATCTTTTTGTATTCTATCTATTTTATTTTCATTTATTATACAATTAACAAAAGCAAAAAAGACCTCTAACACTAGTTTGCTCTATTCTTTTTCTGTTATCTGTTTTCTTTTTATTTATTATATTATTTAAAAAACCCTTGCTACGTGTACTGCTAACTACTGCTTAAATACTGTTAAGCTAACTAAGACTTGTTATAGCACAGGTATATCATTGCTCTTTTGTTGATTTTGATTGCTTCCATTGTCCAAAGGGGAAAAAAAATTGTTAATTTCCAGAAAACTGTGCTAAAGATTTCCCTGAGTTTTGTAGAGTGTTTAGTGCTGCTTAGATTTGCAGATTTGCAAACAGATTAGCGCTAAAAAAATCAAAATCACATTCATCACATGCTATCAGGTAGGGCTATGGACTGGACAATTCCAGTATGGCAATATGATTCAGAACTGCGTCATTCACCACAGCTTTCTCAGTCTGCTATAGTTATATACTTTATGCATTAATGTATTAATGCATTAATGGTCCTTGAAATAGGGTCTTATATAAGGATTTATGAAAGACATTGAATCTCTTTTCTAAGCTCAGGTCATATTGCACTGGAATAGCTTAATATCCAAACTCTTTTTAACAAGCATGGAAATCCAAACCCTAACCTGAACTGATAGCACTATAATTATCTTCTTTTCAGTAACTCAGTAACCTTGATTAGTTCAGTGAGTGAACAGTAAACTATTGTATGTGATTAAACAAGACTGGTTTAATGAATTCTAATCAGTTGAAGATCAAAGCACATATCAGGAGCGATTGGAACAAAAAATGATAAAAATTTTCCACAAAACCTGTCATTTTTTTATATTATTTTATACCTCCAACATCTGAAAAACCACTAAAGACATCACGACATGAGAAATCAAATTGTCCTGTTTGATGGACTGAAAAGCCAACCATTTGTGCTCAGATAATCCTATTAAAAGAAAATGAAGCATGTAAATAAAGCATAGATGTATCCAACCTTGACGATAAAACCCTGTATCTGACTGTGTGTGTAGCACCTTCCACTCTCCATAGACTTCTTGTTAATAAGGTAGCATTGAAGCAATTATTAACTGTAACTGAAGAATGTCACCAGCAAACCACTACAAAATGCTGTTGTTCATTTTGAAGAAGATGTGGTGGATCTAATTCTAAGGTTCAGAGGGTGAAAAATTATAATTAATAACTAAAATGTAATGTTTGGTGCAGAAAATATTTAATATTATAAGCTGAAAATAATGTATGGCATGACCCCTTTGAAGCATAACGTCGTAAAGTGAATTAGGCCTGCAAGCAGGAAAGCAATAAGATTGTTTTAGTAATAACTGACATCTTCAGCGCCTCATGTGCCATGAGCAGCACATGTGAACTGTTTGTTTGCTGAATGTTTTACCACTGCGCAGCTTCAGTAATGTAAATCCATTCTTTGTACTGCAGGGCACAGATTTGTCTTCCAAGTACCGTAATACATAATTTTGTGGTAAGACAGCATTCATATGCTTACAGGCAGCTGATAATTTAACAACATGCTTTGTGTCCCTAAAAGGTCTCATGTGTCTTAGTGAATTTCTGCAGTGTATCATACCAGCGTTATCTTGATTAGGCACCTAACACTGCTTTCAAACGCAGCGCTGTTGCTGCTCCAGATAGAGCTTCAAAGCAGCTGAACAAAAGTACAGCGATGGAGAGAAACAGAAAGAGAGTAAGTGCCCCGTGGCAGTAAAGGAACAATATAGCCAATGCATGAAAAAAACCTCTTTAGGGTTTTGAGAGCGCATTCAAAGAAAAAGTGAAGGGAAAATTTGCGCAACATCTGATGCCTTTAATACGCACTAGGGTAAAATAATGAGGCCTGAATGTTTCTGAACTACATGCGGTATAAACAGACGACAAACTGTCTGATCTGAGACCTGTGGAGAAACTCAGGCCTTATGTTCAGTGCCGATCACAACATATAAAAGAGGGGTGATGGTTATGGGTGGCTTTGATACATACAGCATATAGTGCATGAGATCCTGTTCTTAGAAGGGATAGTTCACTCAGAAATTAAAAGAGTTTCATAATTTTCTCACCCTTAAGTCATTTTAAACCCACATGGCTTTTTTGTTCTACATCAACACAAGGACGACTATCCTTGCTGCTCTTTTTCATAAATTGAAAGTAAATGGAGACTGGGAATATCAAGCTCTAACAATAACAAAAACAGCAACATAAAAGTACCATTAAAATATTCTAACTTTTGTACTATATGCCAAGCCTTCTAAACACAATAGCTTTGTGTGGAAATTAAATGACATTAAAATAAAATAAAATAAAATATTTTGATTTTTTTAATTAATAATTTTATTCAGCAAAGACAATAAATTGATCAAAAGTGACAGTAAAAACATTTATAATGTTACAAAATATTTCTATTTAAAATAACTGCTGTGCTTCTGATCATTCTATTTATCAAATAATCCTGACAAAATGTATCATGGTTTCCACAAAAAATAAATAAATAAAGCAGTACAACTCTTTTAAACCTTGTTAGTACATAAATTAATATAATTGTTTTCTGTTTTGATATTTTATTATTATTATTATTATTATTCAATAAATGCAGCCATGTTGCACATAAGCTACTTCTTTCCAAAACATTACCAACCCTAAACTTTTGAATGGTGCTTATCCGCAATATATATTTCGTTTGGTTCTTCAGAAGAAAGAAAGTCATGCAGGTTTGGAACGACATGAGGGTGAGTAAATGATGACTGAATTTTTATCTCTGGCTGAACTATTCCTTTAAATTATGCACATCATTAACATTCCTCACAGTGGAAGACAGTGGTGATTTGAGAAGCACAGCTGATGAAGCCACAGTGCTGTGCTGCAGGCATATGCTCCTCTAATTCAAAGTGCACTGAATGACAGTTTTTAAACTGCTCTCCTCTCATAGCAGGCTAGACCCCATTTATTCCTTCCACTGGCTCATTTTCCCTTGAGTATGACAGGAGGATGGGTGCTAACAGGGATAAAAATCAGATAGACACTGCTTCAACGACAGAATGAAATGTAACAGACGATATTAACACTCATTAACATTCTTCACAGTGGAAGACAGTGGTGATTTGAGAAGCACAGCTGATGAAGCCGCAGTGCTGTGCTGCAGGCATATGCTCCTCTAATTCAAAGTGCACCGAATGACAGTTTTTAAACTGCTCTCCTCTCATAGCAGGCTAGACCCCATTTATTCCTTCCACTGGCTCATTTTCCCTTGAGTATGACAGGAGGATGGGTGCTAACAGGGATAAAAATCAGATAGACACTGCTTCAACGACAGAATGAAATGTAACAGACGATATTAACACTGCATTAATCTTAATTTAGTTTCTCTCTAGTTTAAACTGATGCTGAATAATTAACAGTCTGTTGTACAGGAGATCCCTGATGGGACGTGACAGCTGTCTGTGTCTCTTTTCTCACCTCTGGCGTCCTGTAGCACACAGCTTTACAGCTTGTGTGACAAACTGTGCCTGCAAGCTGTGTGCTGCCCTTCCTCTCACTGAACCTGTTCTACGCACATGCCCGGGACTCCATGTCATTCATACAATGATTGCTGTAATACAGTCCCTCACCCCCATCAAACCTCACATATTGTCCCCATTGTATTGTTGGAGGTTAGTGAGTGGCTGTACTGAATTGTTTTTATAGTGCTGGATGGCCTAATGTTATTGCACAACATGCCAGGGATTCTGAAAATAGTATCAGTTTTTATTTTAATTGTCATTTAAATTTGACAATCATTTTTCTTGCTGCTAAAAATGTATTCTGTTGTAATACTTTATAAATTAATAATTTAGAAAAATATATATAAGTTAACTTTCGAAACATTCAATAAAAAATCTAATTTAAACAAAAATGTGAAATTAATAACAAACTAAAATAGCTAACTGAAATCAAATAACTTTAAGTTGAAGTAAATTAGATTATTAATAAAATCACATAGCAAAATTACTAAAGCATTTAGTACATGTTTGTAACTTTTAGCTATGATTAAAGTGGGGAAAAAAACTATTGTTTAATAATATTAATTAATATATATCTGAAATAAAATAAAATATAAACATTTGATTAAAAACTTGAACTTCGAAAAATGTAAACGATAAGTAGAACATTTGCCCTGCAAACAACAACATCAACAACAATAATAATAATACATTTTTAACATTTTGTTACTTTTTGAAACTTAACTAAGATTAAAATTAAGACTAAAAAACTATATAAAAGCTAATTAAATTTTTTTTTATAAATACTGTCACAGTATATAAAAATGCTAAAATAACACTGTCTTAGTTTATTTTATAATTCACTGTATGTTATTTCTTAGAAATCTTGAATAAGATCATCAATTTTTAATGCATAAATCAAACTCAATTAAACTGCAAACATTTCAACATGCATCATCGTACCTAACCTATTTATTTTTGGGCAGAGATATGCGCTACATGTGGGCAGAGACAAATCATAACACCGAAACTGCTGACAATAACAAGAACTTATCTATTGTTCCAGCACTTAAAGGTGGGGTATGTATTTTTTTAAAAATGCTTTAGAAAACTGAGTCGGGCAGAATAGCAAAACAAACTTGTTGCCAATCAGCAGTAAGGGGCGTGTCTACTCATGATGTGGAGGAGAGAGAGTTCAGTGCCCTGTAATACTTTATAAATGAATAATTTAGAAAAATATATATAAGTTAACTTTCGAAACATTCAATAAAAAATCTAATTTAAACAAAAATGTGAAATTAATAACAAACTAAAATAGCTAACTGAAATCAAATAACTTTAAGTTGAAGTAAATTAGATTATTAATAAAATCACATAGCAAAATTACTAAAGCATTTAGTACATGTTTGTAACTTTTAGCTATGATTAAAGTGGGGAAAAAAACTATTGTTTAATAATATTAATTAATATATATCTGAAATAAAATAAAATATAAACATTTGATTAAAAACTTGAACTTCGAAAAATGTAAACGATAAGTAGAACATTTGCCCTGCAAACAACAACATCAACAACAATAATAATAATACATTTTTAACATTTTGTTACTTTTTGAAACTTAACTAAGATTAAAATTAAGACTAAAAAACTATATAAAAGCTAATTAAATTTTTTTTTATAAATACTGTCACAGTATATAAAAATGCTAAAATAACACTGTCTTAGTTTATTTTATAATTCACTGTATGTTATTTCTTAGAAATCTTGAATAAGATCATCAATTTTTAATGCATAAATCAAACTCAATTAAACTGCAAACATTTCAACATGCATCATCGTACCTAACCTATTTATTTTTGGGCAGAGATATGCGCTACATGTGGGCAGAGACAAATCATAACACCGAAACTGCTGACAATAACAAGAACTTATCTATTGTTCCAGCACTTAAAGGTGGGGTATGTATTTTTTTAAAAATGCTTTAGAAAACTGAGTCGGGCCGAGTACCAAAACAAACTTGTAGCCAATCAGCAGTAAGAGGCGTGTCTACTCATGATGCAGAGGAGAGAGCGCTCAGTGCACAGGATGGACATTAGCGGAGCGACAGAAAGATAGAGATGGCGGATAAAAAACAAAAGAGGAAAACGTCTGCGGAACAAATGAAGGCTTACACCGTATCTACACCGCAACGCAACAGCTAAAGTCTGTCTACACTGGACGTGACAAAGTGACTGTTGAAAAGCATTTGAAATTTGTGTCAATACGTCATAAATAGAACGCGGCATCAGTTTACTGTCGGAGATTTGTCGTGTCGCGCCGCGCCGCATCCAGTGTAGACAGCATCACTGATTATAATGAGTTCTATAGTATTTTGTTGCGCCGCGCCACACACGTCCGGTGTAGACATGGTGTTACGATAAGGCAAGAAATAGGACCCGTGTAAATATCGGATCAGCTTTCCAGCGCTGGAGAGAACTCAAGGAGCGGGAAGGCCTGCGATCTGACGCTGAGGTTGCTTTGTTTCTTCTCGATAGGTGAGTTTGTTTCACAGAACTAATATGGCATTATTTTAATGACAAATGTCGAGACCGCATTATTGTAGCGCGAGAGCACATTAATATAATGGATTTCCTTTGGTCTCGCACAAAACCGGACGCGCGCGCTCAGATATACGCTGCTCTCGCCCAGAGAGAGTGCGCACACTTAAAACGTGTCTCCTCCTCTCGCTTATTGTTGTATTTTTGTTTTAACATAAACTGGTTATTGTAGCTAGACTTGTTTTACTATATCTCTTTTATGTTTGTATTTTGATCTTTTCTGCGAATCTGTAAAGTATAGGCTACTTTGTAAACACTGTTTTAAAAGGTGATATATAAATAAAGCTTTAACCAATCATACCTCCACAACTGACCGATGAAAATGCTATGTGAAATCTAATTGGCTGAGTGAACTGAACCTGGAATTCTTTTGACAATCAAAGATGGATCTTTAATTTCTTTCCAGTTAATAATATTTTGCAATGTTAATGAAATGTAGCCTATAGAAATGGCTAGGAATTGGGTGTTTGGATGATATAACCTCTGTCCTGGTTGGTTTCTGAGCAAGTTATCTAAAAACAACATATTATAGCCTATGGCTCTAAAGACTTCATATAAAACATCAATGTTATGTCATAATATGTCAGATACCTCAACTGAATTTAAAATAATTGCAATAAATTCTCAGTTGGTATGATGGCAATAATAAGTAACAACTCCTCAAATCAACATCAAATGCAAAAATAGATGTAAATGATGCAATATATAATACAATAAATGCTCTAAGTTTGACCAAACTGTTAAACTAGGTTATTTACAAATTATCCAAACACCCGATTAATTTCTAATATTATGACTAAGTAGCCTAGTAATAAATTGTAAAGAAATTACAGATCCATCTTTGAAATCTGATTGGTTGATAACTTTTGACAGCGTTTAATTCAGGTGGGAAAATAGTTAATATAGCGCATGAGCACAGAGAGATTTGAGAGTGCACAGGACACAGTTTGAGTGAGAGGAGGAGACACGTTTTAAGTGCGCACACTCTCTCTGGGCGAGAGCAGCATATATCTGAGTTCGCGCGTTCGGTTTTGTGCAAGAGCAAAGGAAATCTGCACGCAAGCGGAGAGATTCACGCTCGCGCATTATATTAATGTGCTTTCACGCTACAATAATGCGCTCTTGACATTTGTCATTAAAATAACGCCATAACTAATCGTTGCCTGGGTTGCATGTGTGGGGCGGAGCTATCAAAATAGGGACGAGACCTTTTTGGGTAGGGGCGTGTTTGTTTTGGTGATTTGAAATATCAACATTGGCTACCAGAAATCTCTTACCCCACCTTTAACTATCACATGACAGATCACATAATAATGTTATGGCAAATATGAAAAATTTATTATATATATTTGGTCTCCAAATCTTAAGTATCGGGAATAGTGCATCTGACCCATATCTAAATAGTTCTGTCTTAAATAAAATAACGCCATAACTAATCGTTGCCTGGGTTGCATGTGTGGGGCGGAGCTATCAAAATAGGGACGAGACCTTTTTGGGTAGGGGCGTGTTTGTTTTGGGGATTTGAAATATCAACATTGGCTACCAGAAATCTCTTACCCCACCTTTAACTATCACATGACAGATCACATGAGCTCTAATGTCTTTAACTCCTTTTAGTAGTTGCTGCATTGCCTCACTGCTCATTTGCAAAAAGCAACTTTGTTACATTTTTAGACATGCCCACATTGCATCAGCAACAGTCACTGTCACTCATAATACTCATGACAACTTTCATTGAAAATAAATATTTTATTTTTGCATCAATTATTTTTAATCTTAAGAGCTCAGTCTACATCAACATCACAGGATGTATATAGTGTTTGCCTGTCGATGTCAGCAGTGTCTCATAATTATTCATGATGCTACATCGCCTCATCCTATGAGAAGACACTGTCTTATGATTATTCATGACTCCACGTGACCTTTTCCTTTGACAGGAATTTCAAATACTTTATACCACACATAGGTCACAAGTGTTGGTTTGCATGGTGCAAAAATATGATGCTCTCCCTCGATGCTGACAGAACGACAGGCTTTCAGTCAACGATTGACAATTTTGAAATGTTTGTGTAAAGATCATTTATTACAGGAGAGTTTCTAGATTTATGGAGAGGTGGACTGCTGCTCGTTTGAAACATGACGCGATCTGACGCTGATGCCAGCGTGTTCACAGATTAGCACCATTATATCTGTGAATCATCACACAATGACAGTTATTTAACAATTCTCTATAAAATGTTATTTATAAGCCATTAAAAATGCAAAAGCACATTTATATATATTCAGATGCAGAGGACAAATGCAAACAGCTCTGCATTTATTTCTACATAAAATTGCTGATACAAAATTATATGTGTATGTGTGTAAGCTTACAAAAACTGTATAATATATTTGTGGATTTTTGGTAAAAATCACATACAACAAACAATAAAATGTTTTGTTACTTTTTACGTTTCGCAATGTTTAACTAAGTTTAAAATAAGAACAAAAAAACAAACAAAAAAACAAATACAGTAATAGTATATACATAAAGTGTATAATATATTTGTGCATTTCATTGCATGCATGCATTTGCAAATGCGATCACTGTTAAATCTCTTATTAAATGTATTAAATTGCAATTTTAAAAATCATATAACAAAATTACTAAAATGTTTTGCTGATAAAATAAATGAATACATAATATAAATAAAATGATGATGATAATACTACTACTACTAATAATAATAATGATGATGATGATGATGATGATGATAGTAATAAATTGTTACTTTTAACAAAGTGTATAATATGTTTATGAATTTTTGGTATATATTTGTACATTTTTTAAGCTTGCATTTACAAATTTGAACATAAAACATAAAATGTAATAAAAAAATATAAAAAATAAAAGAATACAAGTACACATAACAAAATTACTTCAACTTTTGTTACTATTTGTAACTTATAACTGAAATAGAAATTAAATTAAATTGATGAATTTGAAATTATAAAATGAAACAATTAAATTAATATATATTTGAAATTATAATGAAAAAAATGAAATTAAAATGATATATACATAATATGATTCACTAGAATATTCCCAATCATACACCCAGTCTTACAAGCATTCAGATAGATCATCCATGTAAAGATTAAACAGAATTGGGGACAAAATCCCTCCTTGTCTCACGCCATTACTAACCCCAAAAGGGGCAGAGTCCTTATTGCCCCATTTTACTCGCATCAGCTGGTGGGAATACCAATAAGCCAGGATTCTCACAATGCAATAAAACACAATAAAATAATAACAGAAAATTATATCCTCTCCTCCCTCCACTCCACAGCTTCAGGCATGCATTTTTACATTTCCATATCATTGGTGAGAGCTGACCTGTGCAGAAACAGGGAGTTTCATGGCATTTTAAAACATGAAAGGGCGACAAGCTTCTGTTTAGTAGCGTGTGCTGGACTTTTGACAGGAAGCATGAGTGTTGCTGTGATTGTGTGCTCTGCTTTGACTCTGACAGCACACAGCCAGCGGGAATAAAGATGAGAATAGACGGACAGCAGCTGCTGGGGAGGAGAGAGTATCATAAACCTCTCCAACAGCTGGAGAACAGACATCTGCCTATTCCCTACAGAGAAAACACATGAAGTATGCAGTGAAGAGGGAAAGCCAATCAGAGCGTGTTGCATTAGTGAGACTCATCAGCGAGCTTGAGTGTGTGTCTGATCAGTTCAGAGAGTCAGAAGATACTGAGCTACAATCAGGACTAATTCTGGACTATTCTGCTCTGAACAAATATAGAGGTGAAAAGGGTGGTTGCTAGCATGTTACTAAGACATTACTATGCAGTTGCTAGGGTGTTCTATGTGGTTGCTAGCTGGTTTCTTACTGGCCCAATTCAAAAGAGCCTATCCCACAAGTCCATGTGGCTCTATTCCATAACCTGCTGAGCTTCCTGTATAGAAAACACCGTAAAGCATTATAAGCACCTTACAAATATATTTAGAATTCATTCAATATAGAACAATTATAAATACATTCATTCTACTGTTCAGGCTAATTAAAATGGACTATTTTACATAATATATGTGTGCTATCTATTTTTATGTTTAATACCCAGGTAGCACACACATATACATCTCCAAGAGAAAATGGAAAGTATCTGTTGTGTATAAAAACTTGGAAAACATCTTTAGCATAGCTGTTTTACTTTCATTCAAAATCATAAGGATCTTAAAAGCACTTTCTAAATGTCCATTTAACATCTGACAGGAAACTTTTTAGAGAGGTATTGCAGCTGATTAAACACTCTAAAATACATCTTCCAGATAAAAATACACACATCAAATAGACATACGCATTGCCAAAGACTGCATATTCCAAGACTGTTCACTCATATTCCTATGAATGAGAGAAACTGCAATGGCATTGCATGACTGCAGCTGCAGTTAAAAGCTCAATTTCCCATTTGTAATGTTTTTTTGAGCATAAGAAACAACATTATGGGACAGTTTGTCCAATTTTGTTGCTGATTTGTTATTTAAATGTGTGTCAAGAAGTTTTTGAGATGAGTCCATTCAAGCAGGTGCATGGGAATTGGTCTTGCATGCTCGAAATAGTCACTGCAAGTATGTTTGTCGAGTCATCTGACATTGGTTGAAAGGGAATTCAGAACTGCATCATTAGCATGCTAACAACAAACTCTTTTGAAATCGCTTGGATTTAGCTTTGTTCTATTTGAGTTTGGATGTTGCCTTAGACTTGCTGGGTTTTGGAAAACAGCCTGTGATATTTTGGTCCCTATAGATATGGCTCAGGTCCCCGCTAAGGGGTTTGTTTTTTTGGCAAATGCAAGGGGTGAGGAGCCATTTATTTGAAGAAATAACTTACTTGAGTCAATCTGAGCAGAGCAATCTTGAGCAACAAAGAAATACAGCCAAGTTTCCTAGAATGATTCCACTAGACACTGCAAGGAATTTATAAAGTGTGTTAGTGTTTTGGCTCTCATATAGACCGCTCACTATTTCACAGGCCAATTTATAGACATATCAGATCATAATAAACAAACTTAATTTTTCTTTCTCACGAAAAGACTATAGAAATTACATTCAAAGCAACATATTGAAGTCTGTCAGAGTTATGGATCAGCAAGAGCATTAACTCCAGCAGCCTCACATCTTCTGACAAAACAGATTAAAGAAGAATGTCTTCAAGTTAAACACAAAAACTGTAACTGAAGGCAATTTTCACACATTTAATTCAGGCCTGACAGTTAACAAGATTGGCAAAAAACAACTTTTGAACTTACATTGGAGCATTAACAGATACATTGTTAGTCCACATTATCAGTCCACAAAAGAAAAAAAGAAAAACACCGGGCAAAAACAACAACAAAACTAGATAATAGTCCAGAGGTGTAAAGAGTACCTGAAAGTACTCAGTGAAAATGACTACATTACAAGTTACAAGTCCCCCATTCCAATTCGACTTGAGTAAAACTCTTAGGCCCGGTTTTACAAATGGGGCTTAAATTAAGCCAGGACTAGACCTTAGTTAAATTAAGATATTTAAGCAACTTTTACAAAAATGCCTTTGAAGAAAACATTACAGGTATGCATCTTGACACAGAACAATGGGCAAGTGAGAATGGCATTATCTTTCAGTGTATTGAAGCATTAATCAGAGAAGGGCTGATAGAACTGTCTGTTGAACAGAGACTGACAGATACTTGTGTAAAGGCCTGAAAACTGTTGAGCAACCTTGTTTGCTTTCCTTTCAAGCACATCCAATGCTTAACAGACAACCTGCATGTCTTTGCAGTGACAGGTCCCACTTTGCACCTTGTGATATTTTACTCATGGTTTTGATTCACAAATTACAAATTATGTCTTTTAATCCTCCTCTAGATAATAGTCCAGAGGTGTAAAGAGTACCTGAAAGTACTCAGTGAAAATGACTACATTACAAGTTACAAGTCCCCCATTCCAATTCGACTTGAGTAAAACTCTTAGGCCCGGTTTTACAAATGGGGCTTAAATTAAGCCAGGACTAGACCTTAGTTAAATTAAGATATTTAAGCAACTTTTACAAAAATGCCTTTGAAGAAAACATTACAGGTGTGCATCTTGACACAGAACAATGACACTGACATATTTTAAGATATGTCAGAGCAAGATATTTTCAGTTGAGATAGCTCAAACGTGCATTTTAGTCTGGGACTAGCTTAAGCCTTGTCTGTGAAACCGGGGGTTAGAGTATCTGATTTTAACAGTACTTAAGTATTTTACTTGTACTGAATATAGGTTCAGAGATATACTACACTGTAAAAAATTGCCAGGAATTTACAGGGTTAAAGAGTATTATTTACAATATATTACTGTAGTCAGACATTTGCTGTGAAATCAATGCATGCATTTTCCTACAAATGACTGTGAATGAACAGCAGAATGATGCTAAATCACATAAATTTACTGTGAATTCACATTATAAAGTTGTCTTTAACTTTGCCTCTGTGCGAAATGATGATGATTGGTGATCCCATTTGTTTGGGTTCTGTGACCTCGCATATTCATATTCAAATTTCTGATCTAGTCGTGTCAGAAGTGTGACAAATGAAAGCATTTGTCAAAATGATGACCATCTAGAATATGAAATAAGCAAATAGCCTGACTTTAAAACAGTCAAACTATTCTTAGCATGAACATGAAGATTTTATTTTAGCATTATTTAAGCATGAAGATTAATCAATAACTTATTTCATATTCATAACTGTTTGTGGATGAAACTTGTTGACAAATTTGGGTGAGTGAGGGCAAAACGCACAAGATATAGTACATTCAATGTGCTGTAGATGGCAATATCACTTCTTTTGTAGCAGAAATAAACTGATGCAGAAAAAGTCAGGTGGCATGCAAAATGTAACAAGAAACTGCATTACACATCATAAATGTATTGGAGTAAAGAGTACATATACAATACATATTCAAAAATTGTACAGAGTAAAATTAATTATATATAGTTGCAATAACTAATTAGTTTTTTGGTATGCTTTCCATGTAAATGTTCACAATTCTATGTTGTATAAAAATAAAAAAAAGTGTTCAGCTTTTCCTGGGAGAAGGTCAAACTGGTTGTTGTCCAGCCTGAAGCGAGACAGAAACCTGTTGTCATGGTGCTCCAGGTTTTCAATTAATTTAAATTCACTAGGAGCATCCAGAGATAGTAAAGTTCAATGTTTGATGTTGCCATTTTTCTTCCTGCAATTTATCAATGCCTTCACTAGGACATTTATTCGGTTCCAAGCTCATATACATGTTTCCATGGTTTACTTTGTACACTTACCACCTTCTTGTCAACAATTTGACAAAGCCAGACTGATTACATGCTCACATTCAAACAGGTGTCACCCCTAGGGTATTTCATAATAGCCTTCTCTTCAGCTCTAATAAAAACTACAGCATCCAAAAAAAGTACACATGAAGTGCTTTAAAATCTTTCAGAGATATTGTGCATATAGTTAGAGCAAACGCAGCCAGACTGTTGTGTGTATACGGTAGCTGTCCATAGTACTGAAATACACTCCTAGTACTGTATGCAGGAATTTAACGTGGCACTTGTTGTTTCTGGATCAGTTGGTGCCTTAGGCAAGGTAAGACTAAAATGACTACAAATAAATTCAAATAAAATAAAACATGCAAAGTATAGTAGGTCATAAAACACAATAAACGCGCAAACACAAGCAAAAGCAAAAAAAATTAGCTGGCCGCAGTTCACTTAATGACCACCGGTGTCACTAATAATAAGGGTTTCTGAATTTTAATAAAACATGATGCATAGTATATCTGAGCACATTTCAATGTCACCGTCAAAACAATGCAACTGAAGCACATCTGTACAGGTCATCAGATCATAAATAGTACCAAGGCGAAGGTTTTTCTTATGAATATTAATGAGGCAAGAGCCTTATCACGAGACTCACCCTTGCAGTTCTTTGACTGAGAGTGATATCTTGAGGTTATGACCCAGCACATGAAGGGTAGTGAGGATGTCTGCCCATTGGACCATCTCTCCGAGCGGGCCACCTTTCAACACTTTAGGACTGAACACATCACCGGATTCCTCTGTCAGAAAGCCCACATGCACCAGGATCTGAAAGGAAAGGAAAGATAGACTATGTTCAGAATAACATATGACCATATTACACATAACACATACTACTATTTCTGCAGAATAGTATGTCTACTATGCACATTATGCTAATTTTCTGTAAGCACAGAATACCAAAATACTACTAAATTTGCCTAAATAAGCTATTTCCAGTGGGACAAATGACTTATAAGTATTATCATGAATATAACATTTTACTGCCAAAAAAGGCTACATATCAAGATTAAGTTATGTTTGAAAAATCTGAAATAAAAGAGATGTACTTCTCAAATTCCACAAAGCTGAAGTTCAGCAGCAGGGATTTAATGATGTTTCATGTACTCTAGCAGTCTTGACAGCCTTAATGTAAGTAGACAACCAACTAGATAAGGATTTAGCCAGCCAAAGCTAGTGTCTAAAGGTTTATATTTATCATGATTCAGCTCGTATCACAGTTTCAGTTTGGTTTATTGGTAAACACTTGGTATGTCATTAATAAGGAGATTATTTTGATTATTGCAAAGCGTTAAGCTATATGCTATGGCAAAATGCACTAAATTAAATTAAATTACATTAAATTAAATCTTATATTATTTTGTTTTTAAGGGAACCATTTCAATCATAGTCTCTGAAGAAAAGTTTGTTATAACATACAAAGCTGACCAAAACATCCAAAACCATCAGGGCTTGATCAAAGGCATGATCAAAAGATCTTATGATTTGGTTATAACCTTTACAGTATTTCCAGTCTCCACACAAAGTTGAGAACATTGTAATTGTTGACTTGTTGTTTTTTTGTTTGGCCATGTCTGCCTGTGTGAAAATTCCCAACACATAAGACATCTTATTCAATGTGAAGAAATGAAAATTATACAGTCGCCCCCTTAATGTTTAATTGAGGGCAAGTCACCGACGGGTTTAATGGATCAGCACTAATCGGCAGCAGTTTGTGGCTACAATTTGATGTTTGTTTTCTTTCTTTACTTATTCTTATTTCTACTCGTCATTCATCCCTCAATATACTGTCTTAGCATATGTAAACGTGTACGTGTGTGTGGTTGAACTGTATAATTTCTGTTTGTTATTTTACAAAAATGTCAAAGGCTGTGCTGAAAGATTCAGAGGCCTGAATCAATCAGGGCACTGTTTTCCTGTGGCTACTTCGTATTTAATCACATGGTCTTTACTGCTTAGATGTTCGACCACAAAAAGCTGAATTAAATGTCTTTTTTTTTTTTACTACAACTGCCAGATGCTAACATGTTCTTGTTTTGTATGTATGAAGACAATGATAGTATTTTAGTTTTAAAAGGAAAGCAGTTCAATTACAATTTACGGACGGACTATTATTTTCATCTAGAGGGTTTATTGAGTGAATGTCACTGAATGTACCTTAGATGAGTAATGCAGCTCTCAAATATTTCAAGGTATTTCTGGATGATTCGTGAAGCTCATTATTGGGGCATCTATGTGCGGTTGTCTCTTGGGAAGAAAGAGCGCAGCAGACGGGGGCGGTCACGCAGGTAGGAGAAGCTGAGCCGGGACCAAGGGGGACTGAGACAGGGGAACGGAGCGCTGTTGAGAGGGGAACCCTCACAAAGTGCGATGATTTTCCCCTGGAACAGTCCCAGGATGATTCGCTCAAAAATGCTTTTGAACAGGTCCGTGCCATTGACGGACAGCTTCTCCAACCGGCTTGACCACTCTCCTATCCGTATTTTGCTATTTTAAAAGACCGGTTGTATCGAGGGACCCAAGACACTCAGTCAAAACAAGATACAACCCAATTGTTAGTACCAAAAGGCCGTCGGGAAATGCTTTTCCAGGCGGCTCACTGTAATCCGATGGCCGGACATTTGGGGCAAGCAGTGACACTTAATCGGCTAATGACCCGATTTTTCTGGCCGGGCATTCACGAGAACGTGCGCAGGTGGTGCGCGTCTTGTCGTGAATGTCAGCTGGTGAACCCACCGGCCACCCCAAAAGCACCATTGTGCCCTCTCCCTCTTGTGCAGGTCCCCTTCGAACGAATTGGCATGGACCTCATCGGGCCATTAGAGCGATCTGCACGGGGGCATCGCTTTGCATTAGTCCTAGTGGACTATGCAACGCAATACCCAGAGGCAGTGGCCCTCCGCAGCATTTCCGCGAAAAGTGTGGCGGAGGCCCTGTTTCATCTAATCTCCCGGGTGGGAATCCCGAAAGAGATTCTCACCGA